>NC_056731.1:1496757993-1496872993 GCF_019279795.1 Protopterus annectens | reverse complement strand
TATGTGCATGTCTAAGAATTGACCTAGGTCTTTTCTTGTTATTATTATTGACCCTTTGATTAATCTTAGGTTCACTGAATCTAACTGTTTTGTGACTAATAAAGGGCTTACCCTTTTCATAATCCATGAGATCACGCTGAAATTTATTGATCTTTCTCTTCATCAATTGCTTTTCTAAAATGGACAAGTCTTTAGATAAATTCGAGATGTGTTGAGAGTAAAACTGTTGCTTGTTGAATTGTTCAGCCTCCAGGCATAAACCCTGAATGTCTGACAAATTGTTAGTAATAGTTCTATCATAATATTTCAACAAACAGCTAACAAAAAGCATGGATGCTGAATGCTGTGCATCTGCCCAATCCTTAGATAACGCCTCATCAACATGTGCCACCAAAGGTTGTAGCCATACTCTCAACCCCCTTGGTGTTATGTTCTTGGCTTGGTAAGCTTTAAAAAGCTTCATGTGCCAAACATTCGTACGTAGAGTTTTCATATGTCTCCCCAATTTGGTAAATATATAACTGCATTTTTGTTCATCATTAGTCATAAATTCCCTACTCTCAGAACTGGCATTATTGGTCAGACCAAACACCTCCAAATTGTCCCTATCAGCTGACAATCCATGTAAAATATCATTTAGATCCATAATGGAATGATTCAAAAAGCACTATGAGGAGAAAGACAATACTTCAAAATTCCTGAAACACTTCCAGACAGAATCAACCAGTATATGACAATCACAAATAGAGAGGGGTGCAAGGTTTGTCTATAACTAAAAAGAAATTTGTATAAACCTGTCTGAAATATTATCTCTAAAACAAAAACCAAAAATTCCACTATAAACTATAAACTATAATTATAATTAGAACCAGTGTTGTGAATATAACAAAAGGTCTATACATATCTAAACCCCAAACAATCTCTAGCTGTTACCGAGTAGGACAGAACTTGAAAATAAACCAATTTCCTGTTCGAAAAAGCAAATGGTTTAGCCTATTCAAAATATTATACAGCCAAAAAAACAGAATGACATTCGTCTCATCTGGTACTCATATGGTCTATATTAAATCAAATTGAAATAGACCAGAGTAATCATAATATACATCACCTCCAATATAGAAATGTCAACCAACTTCCCAGAGGTGAAAATTATTATAAGCCAGAATGACCTTCGTCTCATCTGGTACAAATATAATCCATTTTGAGCAAAATTCAACAGCCCTAAGAATATTAGACCAGAACGACCTTCATCTCATCTGGTATTATATTAAACCATATTGCCCCTAAATGAAATTATTAGAATCTCCTTGTCTTGATATAAAAATATAATATCAGAATGTAAAACATAATTAACATATTTTGCCCAACCCTAATGTACAACCATATAGCTGATTATTGCTGAAAATGTTCCAGAAAGTTGAATCCAATGAAAATATTGATCGGTGTGTCTCAACCAATAATGCCAAACTACATCCAAAGAATCAGAATAGAACATTACACATACTACCCCCTGTGTCCAATGCAACCCAAAAAAGTCTGAGTAAATCCAATACAACCGCAATGGCCCTATGTGATGAATATTAGTATACAAAGATGGAATACCTTAATTTAAATGATCTATGGTTTCCAAAAGTAGCAAAAACAACCCTCGTCGTTCTGGTCTAATATTCTAATAATATTTTGAATAGGCTAAACCATTTGCTTTTTCGAACAGGAAATTGGTTTATTTTCAAGTTCTGTCCTACTCAGTAACAGCTAGAGATTGTTTGGGGTTTAGATATGTATAGACCTTTTGTTATATTCACAACACTGGTTCTAATTATAATTATAGTTTATAGTTTATAGTGGAATTTTTGGTTTTTGTTTTAGAGATAATATTTCAGACAGGTTTATACAAATTTCTTTTTAGTTATAGACAAACCTTGCACCCCTCTCTATTTGTGATTGTCATATACTGGTTGATTCTGTCTGGAAGTGTTTCAGGAATTTTGAAGTATTGTCTTTCTCCTCATAGTGCTTTTTGAATCATTCCATTATGGATCTAAATGATATTTTACATGGATTGTCAGCTGATAGGGACAATTTGGAGGTGTTTGGTCTGACCAATAATGCCAGTTCTGAGAGTAGGGAATTTATGACTAATGATGAACAAAAATGCAGTTATATATTTACCAAATTGGGGAGACATATGAAAACTCTACGTACGAATGTTTGGCACATGAAGCTTTTAAAGCTTACCAAGCCAAGAACATAACACCAAGGGGGTTGAGAGTACGGCTACAACCTTTGGTGGCACATGTTGATGAGGAGTTATCTAAGGATTGGGCAGATGCACAGCATTCAGCATCCATGCTTTTGTTAGCTGTTTGTTGCAATATTATGATAGAACTATTACTAACAATTTGTCAGACATTCAGGGTTTATGCCTGGAGGCTGAACAATTCAACAAGCAACAGTTTTACTCTCAACACATCTCGAATTTAGCTAAAGACTTGTCCATTTTAGAAAAGCAATTGATGAAGAGAAAGATCAATAAATTTCAGCGTGATCTCATGGATTATGAAAAGGGTAAGCCCTTTATTAGTCACAAAACAGTTAGATTCAGTGAACCTAAGATTAATCAAAGGGTCAATAATAATAACAAGAAAAGACCTAGGTCAATTCTTAGACATGCACATACCTCCTCAGATTTCACTTCTGAGGAAGAAACTTATTCTACGTCAGATGGAGAAGCAACCTCACGTCAGGCGTCCCCAGTGGCCAAAAGAAGACAGATGCCCCCTTTAGACCAAAGGGTAGGAGGAGGGGGGGCAGAAAACACAGATCTAGGTCCCAATACTCCAACTTTACAGAATCTGTTGCAACAGATGATACAATAACTAATAATGTTCATAATATTTCTTCCATTGTTCTCTCCCCTGGTCAGATCACCCTATTGAATAAAGGATTGAACTTTGTTCCAAGTTCTGTGGTTCCGGAACATGATTTATTAAATGATGTTAATAATTTTTGTAGATTACTTAATCTGAAAATATTTTTTTCAGATAAGAAAGATTCTCAAAGATCTACTGAATTTAGATTTAGAAAATCTACTTTTGTGGCTCCAATGAATAAACATGTTTCTATTTTCAGGGATTGTATCATGAAGGAATTGCATTATGCCAATGTATACCAACCACAATTTAACAATTTAAGCCATAGTGAAAGACAGGCTTTATTAGAGCTTAAGAATAATCAACAGCTAGTCATTACAATGGCAGATAAAGGAGGTGCCATAGTGGTCATGGACTATCAAGCATATCATAATGAAGCTCTTCGACAGTTGTCGGATACTAGCTATTACAAACAGCTTAAGTTGGATCCTACTTTACGTTTCAAGGCTGAAATAGATAGGTTTTTGGAGGGGTCAGTTAATCAGGGGGTAATTACGGATAAGGTAGCTAAGGAATTACAGGTGGAGGAACCTTTACATCAATATCTGTATCTGTTACCTAAAATCCATAAGGATGCCAAAAACCCCCCAGGTAGACCCATTGTCTCTGGGCGTGGTTCTTTAACTGAACCTCTGTCCAGTTTTCTTACTGTATATCTAAAACCTTTATTGAAACATATTCGATCACGTATACAGGATACAACGCAGTTTCTCAACATAGTTCAAGACTCACAATTGGAATCCTCATGGTGGTTGTGTACCCTTGATGTGGCCTCATTATATACCAGCATACCACATGAACTAGGCATTTTAGCTGTTTCATATTGGCTTTATAAATCAAAACTGTATTCTATGGAATTCAATAATTTTTTGACCAAATTAACTGAATTTGTGTTATGCAAGAACATTTTTCATTACAATGGCCAAGTTTACTGGCAAGTCAATGGAACAGCAATGGGGGCGTCTTTTGCCCCCATATATGCGGATCTGTTCATGGGTTATTTTGAGGCCACCTATATATATGATACGCATCACAATCCTTTTTTGGCAGATCTTGATATTTGGAGAAGATATCTGGATGATTGTTGGATGGTGTGGCGTGGAACTCAGGAACAACTGTCCAAATTTGTGGTTTATTTAAATGACAACAGCTTTGGAATTCGTTTTTCAGTGAACATAGAATATGATAGCATTGTGTTTTTGGATGTTATGATTACTAGACTTCAAGATCATACTCTAGCTACATCGGTCCACAGAAAATTTCCTCAGTACAACACTCTGCTACATGCGAACAGTTGTCATCCACGCCACATCATCCACAACATCCCAAAATCACAATTTATGAGGATGAAAAGAATATGCTCCTCTTCGGAGGACAGCTCCGAGGCTTGTGATGATCTTGTAAATAGATTTGTTGATCGTGGATATCCAAAACACATCATTACCAAATCTTTGAAAAGGGCTAACCATTCATCACGTTCTGATTTACTACAATATAAGTCTAAACAACAGTTCAATCATAGGTCAGGGAAGAATTGCACTTTAAGGTTAGTTACCACTTATGGGGCTAATACCAATCGATTTGTTGATATTATCAATCAACATTGGGACATTTTACGTTCTCATGAAATTCTGAATGATATATTACCCCAACAGTGTTCTTTTTCCTATCGAAGAGGTAGAAATTTAAATTCTTTTCTAACCCACTACAAGAGACATAGTTTACAGTATCCATTACAGACTACTCTGGAGGGAAGTACATTGAAAGGAAGTTTTCCATGTGGTCATTGCTCATTCTGTAAATACATGCCCAAAACTAGGGAGTTTTCTAGCAGAAATACATCCCAGGTTTTTGGGATCAGAATGTTTTCTAATTGTAGTTCGGATTGGGCAGTATATTTGGCCACTTGTAATTGTTCTGCATTTTATGTGGGACAGACCTCCAGGTCTGTTAAATTGAGGGTTTGTGAACATATTAGTGCAATTAAACACAAACGCATGACTAATGCTTTATATAAACATACCCTTGAACATCCTTCTGCTCATTTTACATTCACAATTATAGATAGAATCATTTTACATCGACAAATGAAAGCAGGATGGCACAAGAAACTCAATGACATGGAGTATAAATGGATTATAAGGTTAGGTGGTCTTTTCAGACCCGGTTTGAATACAATGGAACCAATTCAATAGGTTATAAATACAGGAGCATTTGGACTTTCATGTACTTCATTTTTATGTTGCAATTTATTAGGCTATATGTTTTTTATACCCATTATGGGTGGGCCTTATAGGCTTATATAATTGTATATCTTAGCCTTATATATATATATATATATATATATTGTGACATATACTTATAATGGTAGGTTGTTTTGTTTGGGGTACATTTGCCCAAATTGTTTTATTTTATACATAAATCATTAGTTAGAACATAGGTTTATGTCTGCTAAACATTTTATGGAACATACATATGTATATTTACAATGTCATCCATTTAATTTTTGTCCAAACACCAAACAAAAATTGTAAAAATTTTGAATGTATGGGTCAAATTATGGGTATATGATGTTCAAATTGTTTGAATTTTCCATCTATTTAACATATTGAATCTATATTGGGCAATACCTCTTTAAGAGAGGCACTATAAGTAGGGCTCACAATGGTGATGTTTTTACTTTTTTGAATATTGGGCATTGAAAAAGGCTAACATTAGCCGAAACCGGTTTGCTTTTTCAGCATGGTTTCTACCATTGCTGACAGTATGTTTTATTGAAGCAATAAAATTATCACATCCTAATAGCTGGTCCGTCTTGGTGTTTTCGGTTGGTTCAAAACTTTCCATATTTATGGGGCTGAGAAATTACCTATTACTTAGAAAAGGTCTTGAATAGAGATGTACTAGTCATCTAGCGGTGTGAACATTGCCTCTAGATGACTGTGATTGTTAAAGTAACCTAACTCCATGAGCAAAAATGGGAAAAAGAGGTTGTGGATGGATGGATGGATGGATGGATGGATGGATGGATGGATGGATGGATTGAAGAGATATGTACAGCAAGATGCTAAGAAGATATGCCAGTAATAACTAACAAATTCAGGAAATGAATGATTTTTTTGATGAGGATTATAAAATGCAGGCAGTTAAAATGTTTTTAGTACAACTTGTGTTATATATCGGTCAGGCATACTTCTGCTATCCTCATCAATGAATCTGTCAGAAGCTTAAAGAATGAGCTAAAATCAGTTTGGCACTATAGAAAAAAAGAGAGGGTGCAATGGGAGAAGTTAGTTCTCTTGAAGGAGGAAGGCGGTATGGGGTTTCTTGATTTGGATATTTACTATAAAGCCACAAAATTTAGACTAATGTATTTAACACAGAACTATAGCTACAGCCCTAAAAGGAAAATAATGTTGGGTATTTAAGGTGAAAGGGAGCACGTGGGAAATACAAGGAGTGTATGGGATATGGTAGACAGTAGGAAGAGGAAAGCATGTGCTCAACAATATCTTCTGAACTACTTTGAGCAAATTTTGATGCATAAGACAGTGAATAGATTGTGAGAAAATGATAGCACTGATAGGTTACCTTATAAGAGTGAAAAAATTATAGGGGCAATGAAGGAGCTGCCAACACATGGAAATATAGGGGGTCGGCAGCTAAAGTACTGGAAACAGTTGTTGTGGGAGTAGGTGAATATCTTGTAGCAAGAGGTGAAGATGAAATATAATTCTCAAGGGTGATCAATTAAACTATTGGGAATGACACAGAAACTAAAGGTAATTTTCAGAGGCACTATATTACCCCAAGGTCTGTTATACAAGAATTTTTAAGTGAGGCTTGACTGGCAGGAGCAATAATGAGGGGATTATAAGTATGGGTTTAGAGTGTTAATTGGACTGGAAGATTAACATGTGCTCAAAGTAGGAAGAGGATGGGACAGAAGATTGGAAAGACCCTTAGGAGATGTAGAATGGAGAACAATATGTATGGCCTCTAAATATGCAATAAAAGTCAAGAAGATTCAGGATACTTGGCTGGAAGTGTCTCCACAGATATTTTTATATGCTAGAGACTCCACACAAGGTAGGAATTGTTGACACTCAGTGTGGCTATTAGGCTAGCAATATTTGTTAGAGATGTTACAAGACAGAGAGAGGCACATGGATATATATATATATGTGTGTGTGTGTGTGTGTGTGTGTGTGTGTGTGTGTGTGTGTGTGTGTGTGTGTGTGTGTGTGTGTGTGTCTATACACACACACACACACACACACACACATATATATATATATATATATATATATATATATATACATACAGAGAGAGAGTATATACTGTAAACATCTAAACATTATGCATGGATACAATTTTGTGAACATAGCAAAGTTTATAAAAGAGAGGCACTTTCTCTTTTTAAAAACATGAACAGATCATTAATACACAAGGGAAGCAACAGCATAGATTTTATGAAGCAACAATTTAGAAGCTTTATACATGCTGACAGATGTGGAAACTTAATTTCTCATTTGAGGAAGTCAGGCATCTGTATATTGGGCAAGATTCATTGACATGGTACACAGTGATTGCAGCAAGCATTGCAAAAATGCAAAGAAAAAGCGCAAATGTAGTTCATAAAGGACAGTGTACTGGGGCTGGGTCCAGCATAAGTTACAGAATATGATGTCTGCCTGTGGTACACATCAATATGCAAATGAGTAGGGGTGCCTGTACAGCTTAAATAATATAATCGTATAAATTATATAAATATGTCTCTCTTTCTTTATATATATATATATATATATATATATATATATATATATATATATATGTGTGTGTGTGTGTGTGTGTGTGTGTTTTGCATGTACGCGCACTTGTATGATATTTATATAGCAAAAAACACTGACATCTCAAATGTACGTGCCTGCAATGATTACTTTATATAATAAAACATTAATCTTTTCATATGTAAATATTTGAAATGTTTGACTGAGCTTCTGTTCCGTACTTACTGTTACAAAGGATGATAATCGTTACTGTGGGGAGACTGATTAAGATTAGGTTCTCTAATTGCTTTCAGGCTTATGGTGTTTGAACCATAAGCTGCCGAAGGATACTGGTAAATCTGCTTATGTTAGTCACTCAGCTGCACTTTGAGTTTAATGAGAGAGCAGATGAGTTCCTGATTCAAAATCCCTAGATAATCCATTCTTGTGATACTCTGCTGAAAAGATGTTGATTTGTCTGACTACTGCAACAGAGTTGCATACCACTAAACAAAGGTGAAGTTGTATCTGTTAAATGTGATATTGACTTCATTTATTGTCCTTCATACATCAAGTACCAGTTCATATCTGCCCCATTTCCAGTATCAGTGAACTATGACAGTAGGGAATATATTGCTAAACAGTTATCCTAGTCCACGAATGCAGTCAAGCATACATCTGAATACATTTTCTTCATTGCCTGCTATTTTTAGATCCTCTATCATTCCAGTTTATGATATTAAAATAAACATTGCTAACTGAGTCAAGTATTTATATCACATAATTTATTTATACAGTGCAGGTCTGTGCATGGATGGTACACAGTACAGTTTGTCACCTGAAAATAACTTTGATCTTTTAATGATGGCTACAATAGTACTAAATGTGTATCTTTCTTATTTGTGGAAGGCAACACATGATTATGTGCACTTTTTAAATTGGAAAAACAGAGATGGAAAAGGGTGTCTGTAAATAACTTCCCTGTTTAAGCCAACCCAGCACAGGGTTTATAATAGATGGACAGATATAACCCAGCCCAGTAGTGGGTTTACAACAGATGGCCAGATTCTAAAACAAATTGCACAGAGGACAAACAATGATCCCTGTGCATGAACCATCACAACCATCCGTGATTAAGTAATACAAATGAAAATATGGAGAATGCAAACTTAGGCCATTGAATGCAAATGCATGATTATGAAGTACAGTCACATCACTGGACACTGAGTGGAAGTAAATTTGGAAAACTTACTAAAGAACACCAAAGTATAACAGCTTATTAAAAGCAAAACACTATCATACTTAGAAAACACTGTCCACCCTCCAAGAAGGCATCCTCACAGCTGCACAGGTACAGAAACTAGCAGCAGGTCAGATAGTGATGTGACAAAGACCCCGGTGGCATGTACACCTGCTCCTCTACCAGTTCACTGACTAGGGAGTTGGTGCAAATTATGTGCCAAATGTGTACACTACATGTAGCAGCACATTGTGCCAAATATCTACATTACACGTAGTAGCACATTGTGCCAAATGTCTATTACACGTGGCAGCACATTGTGCCAAATGTCCACACTACACATGGCAGCACATAGACTGTGGGAATCCACATTCCCGTGGAAACAAAGCTATGCCTGTTGCTGGGTAAACTTCCATATGGAACATTCCAGTGCCTTCTGGATGATACTGTGTGCATATCCCATTCCACCTCTGTATGCTTGACAGATTTCTGGGCATTGTGCACAGAAAGGCTGGCAGCCATATTGAGTTCCTACCAATAGCTTAGTACCCTAATGTCATGATTGAAGACACTGGATACAGAATGGATAGAAAGTCTATATTGTCTGCATATGTATTTGCCGTATTGCAATCAAGTTATCAAGTGTAATTATGTTAACAGATATATCAGCTTGAGGTCTATTAAAACAGTTTTCATAGCTGATGGCAAAGTAATTATCATATGTGCCAGATATGCTGACAGCATACACAAAATGCACATTTTATGAATGTATGAACTACATTAAAATTCTTTATATGGGTCCATTCCATAAGACCTCTTGATTCATAAGTATGTGACTATATTAAAAGAACAGTGAAAACAGTAATTGGCACAATTTCAATTAAATATTAATATTTTTAAAGTCTAGCAGAGCATAATTTATCACTGCTGGTGATAACGGTTACCCAATATATCCATGGCTGATAAAGTCTACCTACATTTCCAACATACCAATGAAGGAATGATATAATAAGGCATTCTGCCCAACAAGGGCAACATTCAAGCAATTATTTGGACTGATAAAATCTTAATTCAGGTGCTTTCACACATCCAGAGGTAATTTCCAGTACAATCCCAAGAAGCAGCTTTAGTAGTCTCTGCAGATACTCCCCTACATAATATTGCATAATAAAAGCAAAGATTTGTTTCTACCTGCTGTCCATACTGGTAACATGTCCCTGACTTCATGTTATAAACTTAGAAAGTAGCTAGAATAATGGGAAGTGTGTTTGCCTGCATTTCAGAAGGATAAGTAACTCAAATGTATATCATTATTTTGTGAATACAGTCGTCAGTTATTTGTCTGACAACCACAGATTTTATGATGAACATTCCTAACATCTGAGGCAGATATCTAGACATTGTGTGAAACTCTGGCAGTTGACACTAATAACATGGTGAGTGTGAATATATCACACTGTGTTTCACTGTCTTTCTGATGGCGCTCACTAAGTGCTTTATGGCTTTGAAATCTGGTAACAAGTAATTCATGGAACATCAAAAGGTCCATGCACTGCAAACTATTATGATGGGCCCATTATCATAACCTTTAATTATGTGTTTAAAACATGGATGTCAAGATTCACCTGTCAAGCTAGGCTGGCGAGGTTAATTTCTCGGCATCCATGTCTCAAACGCAATAAACAAGTTATGATCAGTGACCCAATCATAATCCCATATTTAATGCCCAAAACACCAAGTAGGAAAATTATTAGTCAATCTAAAAACCACCACACAGCATACAACAGCTGAGCTACAATCCAAATTAACAGCTATCCCTACACATAAAATTCATATTTGCAATGTTTTTAATGAGAAAAGAGAGTGATAGGAAAGCAGAGTGGGATACGAAGAAAATACAGATTAATTAGAGGTAGGGTAGAAAAATTAGAATTTTATATATATATATATATATATATATATATATATATATATATATATATATATATATATATATATATATATATATATATATATATATATATATATATATATATATGTTATGTGCATATATACAAAAATGGAATGAATATCAAATAAAAAGTAGTACGGAGAGTGAAATATACAGATGCATGTAATTAATGTAATTAGAGGAGGGTTAAAAATCAGTGGTACAAAGGAAAAAAATAAATAAATGCATCATTATCTTATTGAGGCAGCATTAATGAGAGGTGTATTAAGGGACAAAGGAAAAAACATTACATGCAGATGATTTAGGGCATGTAACGGTGAGGAACTATTTAGGAAGAAGCTTTGTTTTAAGTGACATGTTTACTAGGCAGTATGTTTACTTAGCCATTTGCAATTGTGGGAAATGGGCTATGGATTGTCAAATATCCTGATAACTGCAAATTTGGCTACATAATTACTTCAATAAAAGTTTTGAATTTCTCCAAGATACAAAAATGCACATCTGGTAAAGTAGTAATGACCACATGTTGAATGTCAAGAATATAGCATCTTGAGACTTGGCAGAAAGTACATGAATGATTATAATAATATAAATGGTCAAATAATAAACAATGACACCATCATTATAGATCAAGGGACAGTAGTAGACAGCAATTTCAACTTCGACAGGTGTGTACCTACCAAAGTTAGAAAATTATATTCTGTAGTCAACTAATTCTAAAAGCCACGGTAAATGGTGATCATTGTACCACTTTATACCTCACTGACCTAATCCATTATTGAATATAATACTGCAAATCAACTGAAAGAACTTGGAAAGCATACGATTGGAGAACCTGAAATATTTAGAAAGGCATTAAGAAGTAAGGACTCAAGCTGCAGAATTTGATAGCAAAGGACCATATGGTCTTCACTGGAGAACTGCCATTCTATTATAGGACTGGGATGTAGTAATCCAAGAATACACTAGGAAAGTGTGAGTCCAAAAGACAGAAGTATATCATGTTAGGAAGCACAGCAAGAAAAGGATAAGAGCATGATATTTTCTAATCCAAACTAATAAGGAATAAAAACCTATGCCTGATATAATAAACAGATGACAGCTTCTTTCTCAGACTGAGAATATCAATAGAGGCAGAGCAGATGGGGTGAGCCTGTGGAAAAGCAGCATTATGATTGTTTTCAGTTGATAATTAGCTTGACTATCCAATTTGACTACAAGGAATGGATAATGCAGGAAGATGTCAAAGAGTAGTTAATAATCTTTGAACCAACCAACAAGGGCAGCATCATAGACCCTTTATTACATCTTGCATACTTCACTAGGGAAGAGGGGGGATGTAAGGCCCACTTGTAGGGTGAAACTCTGAGATTGTCCAGGTCTCCTATAGGTGCTTATTTAGTTGTTAATAGGTTTATTTAGTCAAGGAATTAATTATGTTGAATAACTGAGTAAGGCATACTAGGAGCAGCCTAAATGTAGCGGGAGGTCTTTACTCAAAATCGCATAATAACAAAGAAGAGGATTTAGGAATAGGGGTGCCAACTTTTCATGTAAAAAATTCTGGACATGTACAGGAAAGAAAAATGTGTGTAACTTTGGTACCCAATATGCAAAATTTTGCTTAATAATGTTTGGATTGAACAGAGACGATCAAGCGATTATTATGATAAAGTAATTTCTACAATAGATACACCAACGAGGCCCTTGACAGCAAAATAACTCCACAAACTGGTCCTTAACGCAATTTTATTCTTAAAAAAACAAGCGTTTTCGCCACAGAATTCTGTAGCTTCTTCAGAGGAAGTGTGGGAAACGAAGGATGCACTCCGTATATAACAAAAAAGTACAGGAAGTGACATCTTCCAGCATCCTCAAATCCATTAATGGATAAATTACAATTTTAAACAAGCATATGAAAGTTTACCTTTATATATATTTTGTATTCATGAAAAATAATACAATTAGTAAAAACATGAATGTACACCACATGTTTAAAAACGTGTATACCTTAGATACATTTTAAAAGTACATTTTAAAAAAGGTATACGTTTTAAAAAGAAGACAAGACCAGCTAAAGAATGTAGTCAGATGTCTGTCATATAATATACTAGTTACTACTTTATCTGTTGTTTAAAACAGTAGTTAATATATGGAAAAAAAGTGTTGTCTCAACCCAGAAACAACACACATTAAGTTGATTGAACTTCAAAGATAATCCCCATTTATTGTTAATACACAAAAAGGATTTTTTTCTATATGAAGCAAAAGTACTCCAAAACATACTTAACAACAAGAGAAAGGACATTTTCTACATTATTTTTATTATTTAATACTATACTCTAGGTAGCTAATTGAAGCCAAAGAATAGTCGTCCATCCTGTGGACTATCTGAGATAACTCCTGAGTTTCAATACTGGGGCTATATTACAGTTACTATTCAAGCCAGGGTGTCTAAACGCATCCAGGCGTAACTGCCATTCTAATTCTCGATTCTCGAGTATTAACGAGAAAGGTCCACCCCTCATCTTCAAGGGCACTTGATCAATGGCCATAAACTGGAAGCTATGACCTGGATTTAAACCTATGTGTTTTGCCAGTGCGTTGTCATTTTTATCGTTCTTGATGGCATACATATGTTCGTACATACGGTCCCGGACCCTACGGTCCGTTTTTCCGATGTAGAACGCTTGGCAACAAACACACATGGCTATATATATAATAGATTTACTTTCACAGTTTAATGTGAACCGAATATGGTACTTTCTGTCCCTAACCGTAAATGTTTCGCCTATTCTGACCTTATTACACAATTTACAAAAACCACACTTAAACATACCTCTTCTTTTCTGAAATATGTTTTGCGGTACATCTCTCTGAACCAGTTCCTTCAAATTGTGTAATCTCTTAAAGATGAACCTTGGTTTGTTTCCCAATTTGCCAGCCAGTAGTGAGTTTGAAGAAATAAAATGCCAGTTTTTACGTATTATGGCCAGAACCCCTCTAGAATTACTACTAAAGGTAGTAATAAAACTCAAGGAGTAGTCACGTTCTTCACTTAAGATTGTAATTGTGTCTGTCCCCCCATTATCCAAGTTAATCTCAGTCTGCACCACATTAGTGATGGGGTGAGCATCAATAAGGTCATGTAAGGATAGTAAAGGTTTGTAAAAACCGTTCAGTCTCTTAATGGTCACTTCTTCGACCAGATCTAATAGCATTTGGTCAGGGTACCCACGGTTGCTAAACATTTCTCTCAATAATTCACATTCTTTTGTGAAATCGGTCAATGTACTGCACATTCTTCCTGCCCTCACTAGCTGTCCTTTTACAATAGACCGTTTCTGTTGGAACGGATGGAAACTAGAGAAGTGCAGGAATGAATTGCAGTATGTGGACTTTCTAAATACTGTTGAGATCAGTCCTCCATTTGCCAGGTCCTTTACTAGCCTGACATCAAGATAGTCAATCTCACATGTTGAAAATTTAGATGTGAATTTTAGAAATTCTGTTGTTGAGTTCATAATTTCAACTAAACCTGCGGCTTCTAATTCCGAGCCCCTGAACAGTATAAAGATATCGTCCAGGAACCTGGTATAGAACACAGTAGATTCCATTATTCCAGGAATCTTCCTTAAGATGTTAGCTTCCCAGTACCCCATAACGTAATTGGCTACTCCTGCCCCACAGGGGGAACCCATCGCCACACCACGTTTTTGAAGGAAGAAGTCGCCATTGAAAGTGAAGTAGTTGGAGGTTAAAACAATATCAAGTAGTTCTGTTACCAAATCCACTTCTAACTTTGAAGCCCCTGAAGTCCGAACCATAGAACCAGTCCACTCTACCGCTTCTTGGTGGGGTATACAAGTATATAAGTCTACCACATCAATGGTTAAAAAATTATTTTTGCCATTGTATGGGACATCATTGATGTTACGAAGGAAAGACCATGAGTCTTTACATATACTGGGGATGGCTTTAATGTACTTGTCCAAAATGTTGGTAATAAGTTTTGAACAAGGGTATGTGATAGACGACCTCCCATCTATCAAAGCTCTCATAGGGGGGTTATTAATGCTCTTATGAATCTTAGGGATTCCAAACATGACGGGTATTTTTGGACAATTTATGTCAATATAGTTGTATAGGTCTATGTCAATTTTTCCAGTCAGGAATAAGTCCCTAAAGTAACCTCTAATCCTATGGGTTTGTCCATTCACCTCGTTCCTAGAAGCCTTAGTATAAGCATCAGTGTTTAACACCCTAGACATTTTCTCATTATATGTGAGATTGTCTAATAGGACTAGGCCCCCTCACTTATCAGGTTTTATTAGACGTACTGGTAACCTGCAAAACTCATCCAGTAACGTAAGTTGTTCCTTGGAGATGTTCGAATTACCTTGGTTTACTCTATCGGTGTTATTACTAGCGAGGTGCCTAAAGTCTACTTCACAGATGTTCTCAAATAGTTGTAAATCTGCATGTAATGGTGGATTAAACACACTGGCTAACTTTAAGTTCGACAGTCCATTGCCACACCCTCCAGTATTTTGGTTGACCACCTCGTTTTGTTGATTGAACAATAACTTTAAGTTCATTTTCCTTACAAAACATTTCAACTCAATAATCTCCCTAGATATACTCCCAGAGCTACTTGGAACAAAAGAGTTACCAAAAGCTAGTAGTTCTATTAATTGCTCGTCAAGAATAATATCAGAGAAATTATAGATTTTAAAATCTCTGTTCCTGTTGGTGAGTATGACAGGGGAATCATGTGCAATATGTGGGGGTGGTGTATTACAGGCTGTTTGTCCATCAGCGTCAACCACATTTATTAATTCTTTCTCCTGTTCGTATAAGGCCTGTTGTTGCGTTTGCCTAAAAAATTGTTATTGCCATTACTGTGGTTGACTACATTGTTAGTACCACCTAAGTTGTTCTGGTTATTACCAGACCCACCATGATTTCTAGCGAAACCTTTTAATCTATTGCTCCGTCTTGGTCCTGTGCTGCTATGGGCCTCATTGTTCTCCTCTGTTATATCGTCCAAACCTCCCCTATCATCCACTGTTTCTGCCGTCTGACTATCACTTACAGGGCTTAGTCGAGTAAGTTTGGGTCCCTTCAGTTTAGAATAAGCACAATTGTTAGAGTAAGCTTCCCTGTCTCTAACAAGTTTTTTACTTTTATTGGACTTCAACTTGAATAACAGAGTGTCAATACTAGATAGGATCCTACCATAGTCAAATTTGTATCTGGTAAAATCCAAATCTGTTTTTATATCGTTATCCAAGCTGTTAATTTCTTCCATTAATAAGTCTATATGTTTTGCATAGTACTTAATAATAAGTTCCAACAGTTGAATCCCCTGCTGTTGGAAAAGTGCTTCTAAATCAGTGGAAAAAACCTGGTCAGTTATTAAGCCCGATGGTACAAAGCTATTACGTAGCCCTTTAGGTATTATATTCTTGCTGACACATTGTTTGAAATAAGCAGATTCTAACTGTAATTTTTTCAACTTAAGCAATTTTGAGTCAAAAGATTTCAATTTATCTGCTAAACATACATTTCTATTGTTTAAAACATCATTGTTAGATAACATACTTGGCTGTCCAAAAGTCAAATTTGCAGTGTCCAGTAGCCAACCTCCTAAATCTGGCAAGCCAGAGTTTGTAGCGTCAAGTCTGTTGTTAAAACTCACTGTTTCAATTCTGTCAGTCCGTAAAGTGGGGCGTTCGTTAGTAACCGCAACGGCATAGCTAGCTGGCCGTCCTGCCGTTTCACCAGCCTGAAATCCGTCACCGGGATCATCTAACAATGATGTTTTAAACAATAGAAATGTATGTTTAGCAGATAAATTGAAATCTTTTGACTCGAAATTGCTTAAGTTGAAAAAATTACAGTTAGAATCTGCTTATTTCAAACAATGTGTCAGCGAGAATATAATACCTAAAGGGCTACGTAATAGCTTTGTACCGCCGGGCTTAATAACCGACCAGGTTTTTTCCACTGATTTAGAAGCACTTTTCCAACAGCAGGGGATTCAACTGTTGGAACTTATTATTAAGTACTATGCAAAACATATAGACTTATTAATGGAAGAAATTAACAGCTTGGATAACGATATAAAAACAGATTTGGATTTTACCAGATACAAATTTGACTATGGTAGGATCCTATCTAGTATTGACACTCTGTTATTCAAGTTGAAGTCCAATAAAAGTAAAAAACTTGTTAGAGACAGGGAAGCTTACTCTAACAATTGTGCTTATCCCAAACTGAAGGGACCCAAACTTACTCGACTAAGCCCTGTAAGTGATAGTCAGACGGCAGAAACAGTGGATGATAGGGGAGGTTTGGACGATATAACAGAGGAGAACAATGAGGCCCATAGCAGCACAGGACCAAGACGGAGCAATAGAATAAAAGGTTTCGCTAGAAATCATGGTGGGTCTGGTAATAACCAGAACAACTTAGGTGGTACTAACAATGTAGTCAACCACAGTAATGGCAATAACAATTTTTTAGGCAAACGCAACAACAGGCCTTATACGAACAGGAGAAAGAATTAATAAATGTGGTTGACGCTGATGGACAAACAGCCTGTAATACACCACCCCCACATATTGCACATGATTCCCCTGTCATACTCACCAACAGGAACAGAGATTTTAAAATCTATAATTTCTCTGATATTATTCTTGACGAGCAATTAATAGAACTACTAGCTTTTGGTAACTCTTTTGTTCCAAGTAGCTCTGGGAGTATATCTAGGGAGATTATTGAGTTGAAATGTTTTGTAAGGAAAATGAACTTAAAGTTATTGTTCAATCAACAAAACGAGGTGGTCAACCAAAATACTGGAGGGTGTGGCAATGGACTGTCGAACTTAAAGTTAGCCAGTGTGTTTAATCCACCATTACATGCAGATTTACAACTATTTGAGAACATCTGTGAAGTAGACTTTAGGCACCTCGCTAGTAATAACACCGATAGAGTAAACCAAGGTAATTCGAACATCTCCAAGGAACAACTTACGTTACTGGATGAGTTTTGCAGGTTACCAGTACGTCTAATAAAACCTGATAAGGGAGGGGGCCTAGTCCTATTAGACAATCTCACATATAATGAGAAAATGTCTAGGGTGTTAAACACTGATGCTTATACTAAGGCTTCTAGGAACGAGGTGAATGGACAAACCCATAGGATTAGAGGTTACTTTAGGGACTTATTCCTGACTGGAAAAATTGACATAGACCTATACAACTATATTGACATAAATTGTCCAAAATACCCGTCATGTTTGGAATCCCTAAGATTCATAAGAGCATTAATAACCCCTCTATGAGAGCTTTGATAGATGGGAGGTCGTCTATCACATACCCTTGTTCAAAACTTATTACCAACATTTTGGACAAGTACATTAAAGCCATCCCCAGTATATGTAAAGACTCATGGTCTTTCCTTCGTAACATCAATGATGTCCCATACAATGGCGAAAATAATTTTTTAACCATTGATGTGGTAGACTTATATACTTGTATACCCCACCAAGAAGCGGTAGAGTGGACTGGTTCTATGGTTCGGACTTCAGGGGCTTCAAAGTTAGAAGTGGATTTGGTAACAGAACTACTTGATATTGTTTTAACCTCCAACTACTTCACTTTCAATGGCGACTTCTTCCTTCAAAAACGTGGTGTGGCGATGGGTTCCCCCTGTGGGGCAGGAGTAGCCAATTACGTTATGGGGTACTGGGAAGCTAACACCTTAAGGAAGATTCCTGGAATAATGGAATCTACTGTGTTCTATACCAGGTTCCTGGACGATATCTTTATACTGTTCAGGGGCTCGGAATTAGAAGCCGCAGGTTTAGTTGAAATTATGAACTCAACAACAGAATTTCTAAAATTCACATCTAAATTTTCAACATGTGAGATTGACTATCTTGATGTCAGGCTAGTAAAGGACCTGGCAAATGGAGGACTGATCTCAACAGTATTTAGAAAGTCCACATACTGCAATTCATTCCTGCACTTCTCTAGTTTCCATCCGTTCCAACAGAAACGGTCTATTGTAAAAGGACAGCTAGTGAGGGCAGGAAGAATGTGCAGTACATTGACCGATTTCGCAAAAGAATGTGAATTATTGAGAGAAATGTTTAGCAACCGTGGGTACCCTGACCAAATGCTATTAGATCTGGTCGAAGAAGTGACCATTAAGAGACTGAACGGTTTTTACAAACCTTTACTATCCTTACATGACCTTATTGATGCTCACCCCATCACTAATGTGGTGCAGACTGAGATTAACTTGGATAATGGGGGGACAGACACAATTACAATCTTAAGTGAAGAACGTGACTACTCCTTGAGTTTTATTACTACCTTTAGTAGTAATTCTAGAGGGGTTCTGGCCATAATACGTAAAAACTGGCATTTTATTTCTTCAAACTCACTACTGGCTGACAAATTGGGAAACAAACCAAGGTTCATCTTTAAGAGATTACACAATTTGAAGGAACTGGTTTAGAGAGATGTACCGCAAAACATATTTCAGAAAAGAAGAGGTATGTTTAAGTGTGGTTTTTGTAAATTGTGTAATAAGGTCAGAATAGGCGAAACATTTACGGTTAGGGACAGAAAGTACCATATTCGGTTCACATTAAACTGTGAAAGTAAATCTATTATATATATATAGCCATGTGTGTTTGTTGCCAAGCGTTCTACATCGGAAAAACGGACCGTAGGGTCCGGGACCGTATGTACGAACATATGTATGCCATCAAGAACGATAAAAATGACAACGCACTGGCAAAACACATAGGTTTAAATCCAGGTCATAGCTTCCAGTTTATGGCCATTGATCAAGTGCCCTTGAAGATGAGGGGTGGACCTTTCTCGTTAATACTCGAGAATCGAGAATTAGAATGGCAGTTACGCCTGGATGCATTTAGACACCCTGGCTTGAATAGTAACTGTAATATAGCCCCAGTATTGAAACTCAGGAGTTATCTCAGATAGTCCACAGGATGGACGACTATTCTTTGGCTTCAATTAGCTACCTAGAGTATAGTATTAAATAATAAAAATAATGTAGAAAATGTCCTTTCTCTTGTTGTTAAGTATGTTTTGGAGTACTTTTGCTTCATATAGAAAAAAATCCTTTTTGTGTATTAACAATAAATGGGGATTATCTTTGAAGTTCAATCAACTTAATGTGTGTTGTTTCTGGGTTGAGACAACACTTTTTTTCCATATATTAACTACTGTTTTAAACAACAGATAAAGTAGTAACTAGTATATTATATAACAGACATCTGACTACATTCTTTAGCTGGTCTTGTCTTCTTTTTAAAACGTATACCTTTTTTAAAATGTACTTTTAAAATGTATCTAAGGTATACACGTTTTTAAACATGTGGTGTACATTCATGTTTTTACTAATTGTATTATTTTTCATGAATACAAAATATATATAAAGGTAAACTTTCATATGCTTGTTTAAAATTGTAATTTATCCATTAATGGATTTGAGGATGCTGGAAGATGTCACTTCCTGTACTTTTTTGTTATATACGGAGTGCATCCTTCGTTTCCCACACTTCCTCTGAAGAAGCTACAGAATTCTGTGGCGAAAACGCTTGTTTTTTTAAGAATAAAATTGCGTTAAGGACCAGTTTGTGGATTTATTTTGCTGTCAAGGACCTCGTTGGTGTATCTATTGGTTTTTCTTTTCCTTTCGTCAGTTTGTTAATTTCTACAATATCTATGCTACTGTATTGTACAATATTTTGCCAAATATAAGGTTTGAACTCATTTTTTCATGCATGATAATTTAACAAATGCTACCTTGTTAGCATAATAACTGCTGTGATAGCTGTATATTCAAATCAATATGTGACTATACAGAAAATGCAAGGAAATGGATATTTCTCTCATCAGTCTACAAGTTTTTCATCATTGAAAATATATGTTCATTGTGGGCATTGCTAATAAGAATAGCAAAAACAAATTCAATGATTTGTTTCAAGTTGCGTGCATCACATCCGCTAAATTATTCAACCCATTGTTTGTCAACTTCAGTGTAATTTGCCTTCAAATTTGGAATGACTTCTTTCAAGCACAGATACTCGGCATACAGCACTTTTACTTACTTTGGAATCTGAGTCCTGATTATCATTCACTGTTAGTTGGAATTTAACAATTACTTGAAACTAAAATCTTAACTATTCCTCTGTTAGACACACACCCAGTTATCCTATTTGTGTCACGTTTTATATTACAACCACAATATGTAAAGAGATGACATAACTGAATACGTAGCATAGATTTAAAACTTAAAAACTAGATAGGTCACGCAGAAATAAAACATTTAGATCTGTGCTGGCAACTTGGCATTCGTAATAAATGTATTTGATGACCTGAGAAATTATTCTAGCATTGAAGAGCACAAGAATATGTTTGAGCACAGTAATATTAATAAGACAACAGACAATTGATTTTTTTCTGGAGAATATGCTGTCCATAAAAGGCAGTCTTTGTTTTCCAGACAGTGTCCTTTAATTGCAGACAGTCCAGAAGAATTCCGGATGGTTGGCAACCCTATTTAGGAATCAAGCTCTGGTCTTGTGACACATTTTTCCACAGCTTTTTATGTGAACTGCTGGAATTTACTGCCTTCACTTAATATGTCACCTTATATTCATAGGTTCATAGGTTCATAGGTTCATACTAGGCTATCTGCCCTAGGGCATTTATAAGCCTAGCCAGAGTGTGTTTGGCTTTTGCCACCCATTTTAAAATAATTTTGCTATGCCCTTTTTCGAGGTTAGTATATTGTGCCTCTGTCTAACAGTGACACAGAAGTGATACCCGGGGTAAACCTACGAGCTCCCATCCACTCATCAAGATTCCTCTTGAAGAAAGTCAAAGAGGGACTCTGCCTAACCTGGACTGGGATTTTATTCCAGAGTGAAGGGAGCCTCTGGGTTATGAATCTGTCCCTCCAGCATGTCCTATTTATTTCAGTGCTGAGGTTCAAGTCTCTCAAGCGCGTAGCTCGATGGGATTTAGATTTTCTGAGGTGAAGCATGTCAATTAATTCCAGGTTGGACATGGCTTTATACGTCAGGCACAGATCGCCTCTGAGCAGGTGGTACGCCACTGAGTAGAGCTGGAGTTTCTTTAACCGGGCAGCATATGGCATCTGTTTGAGCCCTTTGATCCTCTTGGTGAGGTACTTTTGGGGTCTTTCCAGTTGCTGCAGGTGTCTAGTAAGGTACATCCCAAAAGGGGCATTGTACTCAATTATGGGCCTGATGAGGGATGAGTAAAGAGGCACGATGACCTCCGTTGATCTAGATGTGAATCCCTTCATGATTAGGTGGGCTATATAAAATGTTTTTCTAACCACTTTGGCCACGTGGTTGTCAAATGAGAGATTGCTATCAACTTGGGTCCCCAGGTCCCTAATTACTTCTTCTGTAAATAATGGATTACCACCTATGTGGTAATTTGTGGGCACTTTGTTTTTGCCAAAGGGGATGACTATACACTTTTTGGCATTTAGCTTGAGGCCATGGCTCTGGCACCAGTTGTCTGTTTCTATGAGGCCCTTTTGGAGGATGCTTGTGTCGGCTGGAGTGTCGATTATGGCACCCAGTTTGCAGTCATCTGCAAACTTGATCAGCCACAGTCCTTCCGTGTTGGCCTGTACCTCTGAGAAATATATACCGAACAAGAGAGGTCCCAGGACTGAGCCTTGTGGGATGCCACTTGTAACTGGTTTGGAGTCTGACATGGCTCCAGCAATTCTAATCATGTGGGTTCTGTCCTTGAGCCAGTTTGCAACCCATCTAGTGACATAGGGGTTTATATTTAAGCTGGTGAGCTTATCTATAATGCCCGAGTGGGGTATTTAACGAAGGCTTTTGCGAGGTCCAGGTAGGCTGTGTGGACCACCTTCCCCTCGTCAGTGGCCTTAGTGACTGTTTCAAAGAAATCAACCAGGTTTAAGAGGCAGGATCTGCCCTTAACAAAGCCAAACTGGGTAGGATCCAGTGTCTGTAGGTCCCCAATATCTTTATTTATGAGGTCCATGATGATCCTTTCCATAGCTTTGCAGACCAAGCTAGTCAGGCTTATGTGGCGATAGTTTCCAGGATCCGTTGAGGCACCACCTTTGTGAAGAGGGACCACTGTTGCTGTTCGCCACTCTTTGGGTACATATCCTGTAGTAAGGCTGAGATTGAACAGTAGTTTTATGTTTGGGTTTAGCTCTTCTTGGAGTTCATGTAGGACGCAGCCCAGGACACCGTCTGGTCCCATTGATGCTGTGTTTTTTGCTTTGGAGAGGGCAGCTCTTACCTGAGCATCTGAGATGTCATGGGGGCAGCACTCTGCTGGGATAGATATTTTCCCTTTTGGTGGTTGGGGGGGGGAGTTTGAGCTGAACCTGACAGCTAGGATGTTGGCAATGTCTGTGGGTTCGGTGTATTTTTTGTCATTTTGGACTAATTCTGAGCATATCTGGGAATTCCCACCCAGGTTCCTAACATAACTAAAGAAAGCCTTTTGATTATCCTTGATGTCCTGTGCAATTTTTCTCTCGAAGCTGGCCTTAGATGATTTTATGAGTGCCCGTAGTTTTTTGCTAATACTGATCAGAGATGCCTTCCCTTTTTGGGATTTTGCTCTATCATGTAGTAGCTTCCTCCTTCTATTGTATAGTTTGTTTATGGCTGGGGTCCACCAGACAGGACGTCTGCCTTTGGAGGATTGGGACTTGGTTTTATTTGGGATTGCATGATCCATGCATTCCTGAAGGTGTTCATAGAATGCATTTATAAAGGATTCTGTGGTCTGGGCCATATTTTCCACAGGCCCGGGGGCTTTGAAGGATTCCACCTCGGTTTTGAGGAGTGAGAAATTTGCATTAGAGAAGTTTTTCACTGTGGTTTTCAGGGCAGGGGGTGGAGTCGAGATGTGACTATCCAGTGAGATTAGTTTATGGTCTGATCTTACCAATGAGGGATACACTTCTGGTCTGGAGCATAGAGTCCCCATGTTGGTGATGATCAGGTCCAGTATGTTTTCCCCTCTTGTGGGAGTGGTAACAAGTTGTTCCATAGCATTTGAGTTTATAAATTCTAGGAACCTTTGGGCTAGGTTGTTGGAGCTAGAGTAATGCTCCCAGTCTATGTTTGGGTAGTTGAAGTCGCCCAATATAATGTTGTTTGGAGAGACCTTCATATTTTCCAGTGTTCTCAGGAAGGCCGAGTGGGGTTCCTGGGTTTGGGAGGGTGGTCTGTCACAGGCTATAAACTGGAAGGCAGTTTTACCCACTGTTAGTTGCACATGGATAGTCTCTGATGCTTCGTGCTGTGCCACCAACCTGGAGGTGTGGGTATCTTTGACGAATATTGATACTCCCCCTCCTTTTATGGTTCAGTCCAAGTTTTGGGGCCGAAAAGCATGGTATGAGGTATAACCTGGTAGTGCTGGGGTGCTCTCAGGAGCCTTGAACCAGGTTTCTGTTACTGCACAGATATCGATATTCTCCATGCTAAGGAGAGTTTCGAGTGCGTGCATATTGAGGTTTAGACTTCTGGCGTTGAGTAGTATTACTCTTAGTTTCTTATCCCTTGTGATACCTATGGAGGTGGATTTGCCTTTTGAGCCTTGCCTAAAAAAGGCACTATGGGGGTAGCAAGAGCCTTTGCCAATATCCGAAAGCCCAGGAGTGACAGGTGCAAGCCATCCCTAGCGAAGCATCGTGGCTTGTCGAGCATGCCATCCCAGGCTGACAGGCATTGGATCCCCTTTGAATGACACCAATACTTAAACCAATTGTTGAAATTGATCATCTTGTCTTCATATTGTGGCATCATTCTTGGTGAGGGTAAGATGCTACTCAAGGTCAGGGTCATACCGGCCGATCATATATTGGTATAGGAGCAATGTGAGTCAACGCAAATGTGAGAAATGTACAGAACTTCAAGGCAGAGTGATATTAAGAAATGGATGCTCATCTAATTACAGTTTAGCCCTTTATGTTGATATTACTCTGATGCAAGAGGTTGTCAAGTTCAGGTTTGACAGGCTATGTGGTGCTATAGAACATGAAGTAAAAACAGTTTCTGCAGCTTCAAGTCACGGAAAAGGGAGAAGACATGAAGGAACAATATATAAAGCCTGCAGAAAAAAAAAAGTAGTCCGGACAGAGGAGACCTTAATAGACTTGCAGTCTGAAATACATGTTACAAGACAGAAATTTAACATTTGTCAAGAATAAGTGGTAGCAAGGGGCAAACACATTAATTAGAAAATATAAGAAGTTAGTAAAATGAGGGAAGGAACAGGAGGCATTGACTAAAGAAAAACATGAGGCACTTCCACTGACAGGAATGTCAACTGTTCAGATTTTTGCCTCATATTTTTGGTCCGTTCCTCATAAAATTTGTGGCTTCCTGGAAAATCATTGAAGACTGAAGTCACTAGTTAATGACATTCATTTGAGTTTCAGACTTCATATCTTTTAAAATGTGCATTCTAATGCAAAACCTGTTATTCTAGCAGTATTCTAAGCTTATAAGAGTAATATTTAAAACCAGTCCCTGATTTGCATCCCCCCCCCATTATTTTTGGCTTTGTCAAGATTGATTGACCTTAGAGTTTGTGAGGCATGCAGGGGACTTTGACTTAGGATGCAAAGACAGCAGATGTGATACTCATCCCCAAAGGATGTAAACAGGGCAGATGTGGAAATTATATGCTCTATCACTCTCTTATGAGTCTCATCTGACTCCTAGAATGACCCCATGTTCAGCTACAGCTACTCCCATAGTTTTCAAGGCGAAGAGGGAAAAGGATATCGGTTGCCAGTTCTTTCTTCACACATGCATGTACTCACTCTTAGAGGCAATTTAGAGTCTATGATCCACCTTATGCCATTTCTTTGGAATGTGAGAGGAAACGAGTTAGGCTTAAATTAGTAGTGGCAAATTGATGAAGTCTTTACTGAAAGAAATGGAAATGTTTATGAATGTGAAGGATCTCTATATCAATAAGTGGCACCATTTATGACAGACATGCCTGGCCAACAAAGCATGTTTGAATTGTACAACTGAGTAGTCGGGGAAGTAAAAAGGAACTTAATAGCTATCCTTTAATTAAATTTCATAAAAAAATTGTCAAAGAACCATAAAGAAAACTAATTTTGCATGTAGTAATTCCATGTCAGAGGAACACTTGTTTGCCTGAATAACAAAAAATGATTTCAAGAAAGGCAGCAGAGAGTAATGGTAAAGGAAAAGAGTTTCCTGATCCTTAACAGCTGTAACCAAATAAGTATAGCAGAGCACAGTACTATATTTATTTATTTATTTGTTTGTTTATTTATTTATTGACATTTGATTACTGGGAAAGCCCGACTGAGAAGGAGCCCATTTTCAGCAGAGACCTGGGGAGAAAAGCTCCAAAGTATTACAAAAGATTTTAAGAATAATAATTTTACCACCTTTAAAAATAATACAAAAAAAATACATTTATCCAGAGGATGGGTTTGAGGTTCTTCTGTTGCTTTTTGTTCTCAGGTTTTAGACAGTAGGTGGCAGATTTGGATTAATTAAGCAATAACCGATGATGTGGTGTGGTATATTGAAGATTTACCCATGGTTGGTGTGGTTTAATCACGAAGGTGAAGCCTGAGTGATTAAATAAAGCCAACCGTGGGTAAATTTCAATATACCACAACCACAGAGTTGGTTATTGCTATTATACAATGATGTTATTTAAGAAAAAAAATACTTACTTTTCTTAAATAATGTCTTTGTATAATTGCCCCGTACTGTCCTTCTGCAGCCGGTGGTATGCTGCTGCCTTGTTTTGATGTACTGTGCATGTGTATGGGACTTGCGTTTCCATGCATAGCCAGTACATTGATGATTTGAAAAGGGAGCAACAGAGAAAAGAAAGTCTCTGTTGCTCCATTTTTGTTTTCTTTTTTTCTATTTCTTTTTTTTTTTTAATTAAAAAAAAGTTTGGGCTACTTTATGGGTAGGAGAGAGACAGAATGGAGGAAATGCAAAGAAAATCGGGTATGTATCTTTAGTTTTAAATAATGCACCTGATTTTCTTTGTATTTCCTCCATGCTGCTTCTGTGGTATGTCTGCAGTCTGGACTTTACATTTTTTTAGTTTTTATTGAAAAAAAAAACATAAGTTATAGAATATACAAACGGAAAGAAGTCTAGGTGACTGGAACTTTTTCCATTGGTACATTCTGGGATTTACAACGGGCACACTGTTTGGGCTGGCCAATCAGCATGCACATTTTGGAATATTAATGGACAGTCAGTGTATAATTAAGTATAATATATGCAGTGCTATCAAGTGTAGTTATTACTGATATCTTACATGAGTGCAGACACTTTGATGATGAAACAGTAATTAAGGTATTGCCTGATTATGGGTAGTGGGTGGATCACCTATGACTTCTCACTGTCTCAGATTATCTCTTCACTGGTCAGGGAATGGAAACTAAGGCTCAGACCTAAAAGTACATTGTTATGTACATGGGTATAAATAATCCAAAGAGAGTTTGTTGTACAAAAATACCCATCAATGCTTAGATGAGAAGTTTGACTGCATTATCCCAGTCTGAGTCATCTTCAGAAGGTCAGCTAAGGTTGGTAGAACTGAATGTTCTGTAGATAGCTGTCTTACACTGATGTAAAGGTGAGTGACATGCTGGTAGCAACCACCCCTGGTGGAGAATATGAGCTGCACAGTTATCCTACCAAACTACATCACACCGTCCTACAATTTAGTTGGTAACATACATTGTAATGATTGTACTTCAAATCCAGACTATTGAGAAAGACATAGAGTGAGAGAAGAGAGTTGTTGAATATGACACACAAGAATATTATGGTGGAAAAATAACATATGGTGGGGAGCCATACAACCACATGAGATCCAGCTGCTCGAATTCTACTTTCTCACAGCCAGGAACTTGAGTGACTGGTAGATTGTACTGATAACTGCCTGGGCTCGAAATCAAATATGGTGTTTAAGGCAGATTTGTAAGCTGTGAAGAAGGAGTACAGCTGCTGTACGTTGCCTGAAGACAGTGTTCAAGTTCCCGAAAGGTAAGTGCAGTGAACATTGGCTGGGAATGTGGATTTGTCTAGCTAGCAATAGGGAGGGGTGCTTTACATTTACAGAGTGGGAAAGAGGGTTTAGGCTTAGGGTGTGGGAAGGGAGTTTAGGGATAGCAGAGAGGTTTTAAATATAACAGACAAGAAAAATATTGTAGAAAAAATAACATCTGGGAGGATTCATAGAGCCAGTCAAGCTCCAGCTGCTTGCATTCCACTTCTTCACAGCCAGGGACTCAAGCAACACGTAGCTCATATGGCCAGCTGCTCATGCTGAAACTTGAATACTGTGTTCAATCAGGTGCAGAAGCTATGGGTAGGGAGTACAACTGCAGTACTTCCCCTGGCCTCACTCTAAGTTCAGGCAAGGTTAGTGCAATGGCCATGGGGTGGGAGTGTGGGGGAAGGGAATTTTTAGTTAGGGAGAGATTGTGGAGTTAGGTTTGGGAGCAGGGAGAGTGTTTTAGTTTATAGAGCATTTCAGGGACTTTTAGGTTTAGAGAATGGGAAGGTTGTTTTTGGTTTGGAGAGCAATCGGGGAGTTTTAGATTTATGGAGTGGGCAGGGATTTTGGGGTTAGGGACTTACTATGCTTACAACTGGGTGGAAGTTTTAGGTTTAGGTTCCGGCAGGGCTATGTAGGATCAGGTGTTGCAAGGGCTATATAGGATGAGGGAAATGGCCAGGTGAGAGTTTGAACACTTACTCTTTCGAGCAAGTAGCAGTGAGCTAATAACACATGAGCTCCTGTAGTAGACCCCATCTGATGTTCTCCAAATGGAGTTTCTTCTTGACCATTTCTCTGTTCCACACTTGAAGTGTTTAGATCCCTCACCAAAGGCTTGATGGACCCACTTTTTTTACCTAAATATGGACATAAAAAGACTAACTATGGACAATACCAAAGCGTCAAGGCATAAGATACTACCAGAGGAACCCGGATTAACTGTATATTAGCTCCACTTCTTTAAAAGAAATATTTGTATGTGTACGTGTGTGTGTGTGTGTGTGTGTGTGTGTGTGTGTGTGTGTGTGTGTGTGTGTGTGTGTGTGTGTGTGTATGTTACTAGGTATATGCAGGTGGGAGGTAACTCGTTTGCAGCTGCATTTGTATTTCATACATCTGCAAACTTACTTTGTCAGCAAAACAATAATGACTTTATTTAGCTGTGCAAATTCACAGTCAGTAAAAATATCAAATCTTAAATACACCATTGTTTTAACACAGTGTCATAATCGGTCTCCATCCTCATAAACATTAACTTCATTTCAGGAATGAAATGTAGTGCAAAACTGTACAGAACTGTGTTTTTTAGCAGTTCTGTTATTTTCATTTGTTATAAATAAAAGGTTGCAGTAAACCACACAGATAAATTTAGATATTGAACTAAGCAGATCTCTATAAAAAGCCATGCAACATCCAGAAAAGTAATATACCAACTGAAAACTGTTGTTGACTTTTCATTTTCACCGTCTGAAAATAAGTTCATTCACAGTCCATGAACTTCAGTTAACCCCAGATTTATATTATACTGCTCTGCTAATTATAGAAATTCTTTTCTCTTTCCTACAGTCAAAAGAATATTACTCTCAAACACTGACAGATCGGTGTCAATGTACAGCAGTGGCTTTCAGTTAAAATCCATCGTCCACAGCACCAAAGGGAACAGTGGTGAATGCTATTTAAAAATGAACTTTAGTGGTGTTGTATCTGAGCCATAAATAATGTAAACTGTGAAACTCCCTCCTTAATCTTCAGAAACCTCTTCCTCCATTTTAGGACTAGTTTAGTGTTATCTGAGACTTCA
Organism: Protopterus annectens; assembly: GCF_019279795.1. Classification (NCBI taxonomy): domain Eukaryota; kingdom Metazoa; phylum Chordata; order Ceratodontiformes; family Protopteridae; genus Protopterus; species Protopterus annectens. Next base: position 1,496,843,134 of record NC_056731.1, on the reverse strand, counting down.
ACTCATTTTATAATTATTAGTATTCCAAAATTAGTCTATAGCATGTAATAGGACATAGTGGTTCCCCAAATATGGACTACTGAATCCAGCTTGTTGTGCTGCATAATAATCCATTTGGGCATTATATAATAAGGTGTGTGAAAAACGTGCAGGCTCTGCACTGCATTTCTCCTTCATAAAAAATCAGGCCAGGGACGGCAGATTAATCTGGAAAATTTACAACATAAAAATCACCTAAACATTTTTGTGATGTGCCAGTATGTAGCCCTATAAACAGCAAACTAGCAAATTTCTTGTCATAGTACATGCCAAAATCATTTTTTCTGATTCTTTGCTGCTGGACTCAGTTCACTGTTGAATGTTTTTTGTGGGCTGATAGACTGTGGGAGAGAAGAAAAACAACAGGGTTATAATGTGTGTGTGTGTGTGTGTGTGTGTGTGTGTGTGTGTGTGTGTGTGTGTGTGTGTGTGTGTGTGTGTGCGTGTGTGTGTGCGTGCGTGTGTGTGTGTGTGTGTGTGTGTGTGTGTGTGTGTGTGCGTGTGTGTGCGCGTGTGTGCGTGTGTGTGTGTGTATGTGTTTCTGAAATAATGAATAAGGAGAATTTCCAACTGTAAGCATTTCTTGCATCCCATATACCCCCAAACTTATTCATACCAATTCCAAGGTTGCACAAACATGAAGAAGGGAGAATGAACCAAAACAAAGTAATCACTGCAGTTCACACTAAGAAAGTCCACTGACAGTGATTTGGTAAGGAGAACAGAGAATGGTGTTCTGTTCCTCAGTGATGCGTATTTCAGGTATTTAATATTTGAAGAATTTGATCTCAGCCACCTAGAGATATACCAACTGTATATGTAGGTGTGTGTGTGTGTGTGTGTGTGTGTGTGTGTGTGTGTGTGTGTGTGTGTGTGTGTGTGTGTGTGAGAGAGAGAGAGAGAGAGAGAGAGATTATCGGCACTATCAGCACTGAGAGTGGAAATTACTTAACCCTTGTCTGAGATTTAGCCACAAATCTGCTCAACAATAACACACCATGAAAGTATCTCTTTGGCATCTCTATTCCAGGATTTGTGAAATTGTCAGAAGCATATGATTCCTTTTGGCTAACACTTGCAACATTTCATTCAGTTTCAGTTTCTGCTTCTGTGATGAAAAGTATCTACTTCTTAAATGGAAACAAAAGTGTGAGTAGCATATCCTCCATCAGGACCCACCACTGTCCCTCCTCCAGAGCAATCCAGTGCTTAGAATTCACTCAGTATCTAACAATCGTATACTTAAGAACTGATCGCTTTCTTGTATTAGCCATATAAACAGCCTGCCATTCAAATATCAATAAAATGGTATGCCCCCTTAGTAACCTTCACTCAGCTAATTCAATTCATACCATACTCAGATGATTTTTGTCATAATCACTATTCACATTCACTACTATTCTACTTGCCAAAATGAAAAACGAACTCCAACCACTTTGATGAATCCAGATACAAACTCATATAACATGGAAACTAAAAAAAAAAAATTGAGGAGTATACCTGGAACCATGGCACATCACATTAAGCCTTTTCAAGTCATTCAAAAAAACAATATTATTATAATTTTATTAGTGGAACATTTTTCCATTTTCTATCAAGGAACCCCTATGCAAAACACTTTCAGGTAAACACCGAAAAGCAATCTTACTAACTGGAAATCAAACCGCAGTGTTTGTCATCACTTGATGTTGTCAGATACCTGATTTCCCATCCCATGTGCAACCCACTTAACTAACAGGCTTTGAACTGCTGAAGTTCTGTTTGTAACTACCAATGATAACCAACCTTCTTACTTTACATAGTTTGTTCAGCTCTTAGTATATATTTCTGTGCTAAATAGTTGATTCATTTGCTTCTGCCTCACCCTGAAAACTAAAGTCTTATAGATCTCTCAGTGAAGAATTTTAAATATTTTGCTTAATGTGAATCACCTGTATTATCTGCTTGTATTATGTTGTATTATACGTTTGTATAATTTGTAGCCTTTCTTGCATGACATACGTCATTCTCTCTCTCTCTTTTTTATTTTTTTACTTAGCAACTTTTGTTTACTCGTATGTTTATTTTCTGTAACATTTCAGCATATTGTGTCAGTATATTCAATCTGAGTTTGTCAAGTCTGTATTTTTAATCTCCTCAGCTGTTTTATTCCTTGTGCTGTTTATTACAAAAATATTTTACATGTAGTTTTTCTTCCCTGGCCTTCAGTAAAAAAAAGGTTATATCCAGTAAGAGTTTTCCAGTCAACAAACAAAAAAGCAAATTCAATCAAAAAGACAGACGCATGTAATAGCCATTATATTATATTATATTATATTATATTATATTATATTATATTATATTATATTATATTATATTATATTATGTTATATTATATTCTATAGCACAGAATGCATACAAACTTAGTAGCATTTCATTCATACATATATTTGAGCTGATTTCAATTAGGAAAGAAAGTTTTTAAGTGTAATATTTAAACGTTTTTATAAACATATAGAATACTCTTAAACAGAATAATCTAAGAAGATGTCATAAGTCCAAGATGTGCATTATAAAAATATTTGTCACTCATGTAATGGATCACTTTTGTAAATGGGCCAACAAAAAAACAATGATTCTTGCAATTTCTTGACAAACAAAAAAGAATAACTTTAAAACAAAAGAAAATAGCTGATTACAATGTGAATAACATATTAACTGCCACAACAAAGCAAACGTCTAGGTGCACAGAGGTCGTATGTTCTGCAGGACTCCCAGAGCATGATTCAGAGACTTAATTAATAAGCCCTTTTATCAACAGCATGTGATGATAAAGGCATCAACGAGCAGAAGGCTTGACCAGGAATCATCATGTGTCTGTAGTGGTAGTTTCACAGAACTATCTGTACTCTGTCATCTGTGCTGCAGAGTATCAGAATAATATTCCTTAAAGTTCATAGGTCCATAGATTAGTACTAGGCTAATTGCCCTTGTGGGCAATTTTAAGCCTAGCCAGTTACCCCATGTGGGGATCAAACCCTGCACCTTGTGTCTGCAAGGTAAACACCTTAATCATTCTGCCATCCTCCCACCCCTGTATGCATAGCTGCAGCATAACACCTAGTATGTATAAATCAAAAAGCATGAAACCTGCTATAATTTCTTTCAACTAATGTGATTTATGTTGTACATATTACATGTCAGTGGGCTTCCTCATGTATTCAATTCATTGAGCATTACGAGTACAGATTGCTTTACTATTATGGCAGCATGCATCTGTTGTTTCATGGAATTGTGGCATTGCTTTTCTTGTGTATATCTTGTTAAAGTGTGAAAACAGTGATGTCAGTACTTCTTCTTCAGTCTCAGTGATCTACTGATGTAATGTGTATGCATTGATGCATTGAACGACACCCTATTGGAAGTTTGATACTTGACATTGAGAGTCCCAATCTCCAAATAATTAAACGTGATCTGACAGGTTGAACAGCAAAATGTATAATTCATTGTTATCCGTTAAAATCCTTTTTAGAACAGGACAAGCCCTCCTGCATCCCTCTTCTAGAGGGCTTAAGCCTCTGCACTACCATAACTTGTATATACTGACTTTGAGATTGGTATACCTTGGACAAAAGTGAATTTTCTGAGAAATAGCAAATTCATGCTTAGCATGTATTTCCTATTGATTGCATTTAATTGTTTGGAGTATCAAGACTTGAACCATTTGATCTGAAAAAGTACTACAGGACCTCACACTGCACAAAATTCACTGGTTTCAGCATTTGCTGTTTAATCATAAAGCTGTAATCTGTACATGACCTAAAATACATTTACCAATGAAAGCATTAGAAGAAAAAGCTTGAAGAGGAGAAGCAAGTGGAAGATGTAAAATTCACTACTGGAGCATCAGGCTAAAATGTACTTATAGCTGCTAAAATGTATTTTCTAAAACTTAACTTTTATAGGTACCCAAAAATCATCATGTCAGCTCTGCAAAAAAAAGTTATGTATAAGGATGCAAGACTATTTCCAGACACACATACATTTCATACTACTAATACAAAGCTTAGATTATAGTGCAGATCTGTATCTTATTTTGCATACAACAAAACTGTGTGCGTGTGTGTGTGTGTGTGTGTGTGTGTGTGTGTGTGTGTGTGTGTGTGTGTGCGTGTGCAGAAGAATGCAGCAATGCTGTCCATGTTACATTTATACAGGATGACTTTGTGATTTGTTCTATACGAAGTACTAAAGACTAGCTCATTGTAATATACATTATCCAGACGTTTCAGAAACAAAGGCTGATTTGCATGCCTCATTCTGCATTCCATGTATTATTTACATTTGCCTTGTTATTTTGCCTGGGTATTGTAAGTGGTTGTGTTGCAAAGCTCTACAGGCTTTCCATCATACAGACAGCTTCAGTCTGTTTTTGGTGCACTGCCACCTGTGCAGAGCTCTGTAGATATCCTGTGGCCTAGCCACTGTGCAAGATTTCATATCGTTTGATATGTCACATCATTCATCCCAAACTGAAAGTACTTCCGACATAGAAAATCAAAACCAAGAAGATCTAAAGATATTAATGCTCAATGCTAGGAGTCTAAACAAAAAAACCCCACTCCCTAGCTCTCTTTACCCTAGAGAATGTTGATGTCTGTGTGGTCACTGAGATGTGGTTTAAAGCCACGAAGAGCACACCAGTAGTGCAAGGTTATAATGCCTTCCACACATTTAGGGCAGCTACTTCACAGGCAAGAACTAAAGGTGGAGGTGTCTCTGTTTATATCAATAATAAATATACATCAAGGCTGATCAAACAGGACAATGCAGTTGAGCTGCTCCATGTTCAATTCACCATAGGTAAAATCCAATATGACTTTTAAACTTATTAGAAACACTAACCATCCAACCCAACACCATATCCATGGGTGACTTTGATTACCCCACTATTAATTGGGAATCCTATATGACACCAAACGACATGCACAGAGATTCCTGGGTTTTGTAAACACAAACTCCTTGACCTGATAGTGAATACACCAACCAGGGGTGCAACCATACTGGATCTGGTCCTCACTAATATTGGAGACTGCTACACACCCCATACTGTAATGCCTTCCCTGGTAAGGTCAGACTACAAAATGGTCTCCTTTGAAGTAAAAATAAAACCTGGACTCCCAGCTAGACCCGGAATATTCAGGAACTATTCTAAGGCTAACCTTCTGCTATTAAGTGATAACCTGGCAAAATTTCAAGCCCCCATAAACCTCGAGAACACATCTGCCTATGCAGAACTGTTCACAGAAACCCTGTAAAAGCATATTAATAGCTGAATAGAGGCAGCTGTAACCACCATGAAGAAGTACAGAACTAACTCAATAAATCAAGCCAGCCTAGTGGAATTACAAAATCACTCAGCTGTATAACAGGAGGATGAAAATCATGGCAGAAATTAGATGATGCAGCACCCAGCAGGATAAAAACACTCTCATCAAACTAAACAAACAACTCGAAGGACAAATAAAGTCTATCAAAGCCAAATTTGAGGTACGTTTGGCCTCCCAGGCCAAGGACAACCACAAAGCATTCTTTCACTATGTCTGCAACCTCAAAGGCAGTACACAGTTATGTGCAGAGCTTATTGTAAACGGAGCCACTTATACTGAGCCAGAAGATATAGCAAACCTCCTGGCTGATAAATTCAGCTCTAACTCAGGAAATATCATTAAATATAACTCCCCCTACTATCACTAGGGAACAGGTCCTTAATGCTCTCTCTAAGACCAAGAACACTGCATCAATGAGCCCAGACAATATCCCAGGATGCCTTCTAAATAGCATGAAACATGACCTATCAGGGCCTTTGAAATTACTATTTAATTGTAGCCTCTGATCACGCTTCGTGCCTTATGAATGGAGAAAGGCTACAGTCATCCCTCTGCACAAAGGTGGGCCATCTACAGACCCTGGAAACTACAGACCCATAAGTCTCACTTGTCCTATATGTAAAGCCATGGAAAGAATTATCATGGAGATGATCACTAGAGATATAGTAAACCTCTAGACAGTGGACCCAACCCAGTTTGGCTTCGTCAAGGGCAGATCATACCTACTCAACCTGGTGGACATCTTTGAGAAGATCACCAAAGCAATGGATGAGGTAAAAATAGTTCACACTGCCTACCTTGACCTGGCCAAGGCATTTGACACAAAACCCCACTTGGGCATTGTTGACAAACTCAAGAGGTTAAGTACAAATCCGTATGTCACCCTGTGGATAGCCAACTGGCTCACAGACAGGACCCAGGAAGTTAGAGTTGGGGAGTCCACCTCTACAAAGAGGCCAGTCACAAGTTGAGTCCCTCAGGGATCAGTCCTTGGACCGCTCGTTTTTTGGCAGTTACTTCTCAGACGTCAAGGCCAATGTCAGTGGTCTCTGGCTGACTAAATTTGCAGATGATTACAAATTAGAAGCTGTCATTGAATCTCACACTGACACAAATATTCTCCAGGAGGGGCTGACACAGACAAACAACTGCTGTCAGAGCCATGGTCTAAAATTAAATGCCAAGAAATGCATAATAGTATCCTTTGGGATGGCATCCATCCCTGGTAACTATCATATTGACAAAATACTTCTTAGAGTTTACCCAGTAGTCAGGGACTTAGGGACATGCATAGATAGTAATCTAGCCTTAGATCATCATGTGTCTGCACTGGTGAGGAAATCATTCTATGTTGCGCAACTTATAAACAAAGGTATGGCATCTAAGTCCAAGGAAGTCATTGGTCCACTGTATTCGGCATTCGTCGAACTTATTATTGAGTACAATGCCCCCTTTGGTTGTACCTAACCAGGCATATCCAACAACTGGAACGTCCACAGAGGTTCCTCACTAAAAGAATACAGGGTGTAAGTAGTATGTCCTATGCAGACTGCCTCAAGGTCCTATCCTTATATTCTGTCTCCTACAGGCTTTTGAGGGGAGATCTATGCCTGGCATGCAGGGCGTTGTCAGACCCCACTCTGATGGGCCTCCTGCATATCCACAAAACAAACAGCACCAGAATTTTGCCTGTGATATAAATAGGACCTGCTGGAGAGATAGGTATGTGCCCCAGAGATTAGCCCGCATATGGAACAGGCTCCTCATCTATATGAAGCAGAGTTCCTCTCTAACCCAATTCAAGCGCAGCTTGGACAATTTGATGGGAGACCGGAAATTCATCCCTGGTTTGGCAACTATGTCTCTAATGGACGCAGGTAACCTGTAAATGGTTCATCTCCCAGGCCCATGATTACACGTATCAAGGGTGTCAGAACTTGTTAGAGATTTGGGATGCATGTCTAAGCTTAAAAAGGCCCTTGTGGTTATTAGCTTAGTAAACACTTATGAACCTATTTGGTTATATATAACATGCGTGAATATGTTGTTATACACAAGCACACATCTGTAAGAAGTAGGTCTCAGTATGTTACATACATTACCTATTTTTTTTCTGTTGTTCAGACTATGCAGACATTAGTATATTGGCATATTTGGCTACCTATATATATTGGGAACATGTCTGATACCTCTGTACTGCTCAGATCAGATCAGTGGTAGTTATTAATGAAAAGTGTTATTTAGCACTGGTGGTAGTTACAGATGATTCAGACATATGCAAATTAGCCAGTTATGAGGTATTTCTCATTGCAGCTAAACATGTCTCTGAATTGCATTTTACACAGTTGTGTAAACTGACCTACCTATGGTTCTTTCTGAAAACCAAGGATCCTCTCTTAATCTGTGTGTTTAATTCACTTACCCTCCCCATGTGCCTGGCCATATGCAATGTTCACTATGCCTTTAAGTATTACTTAACCAGTACTGAAGTTGTTCAGCATGTTATTATCAACAAAACAAGTGGTGTTTAATAGTCAAATGCCTATAGTCAAATGCCTACTAATTAACTACTAAGTAAGCAAAATATCTCCGAAATCATTTCCGGTGTTTTAATAATCTCCTAACCATAATTCCAGTAAAAAAAAATGATAGTGCTACAATACAGGTATACAGTAGAGCGTTGATTATCCAAACGTCAATTATCCGAACAGTCAGTTATGCCTTCCAAAGTTTTCGAGTATGAAAGATCATGAAGTCTGAATATATAAACATTGTATGTATTCACTTGTGCATGTTTTTGAGCTTGTAGCCTGCTCATGTGTGAAAAATATTCGTTATTGTCCTCTGGAATCGTTCAGTGGTTGAAAAGTGTATTCACTGCATGCAGAAAAAACAAGATTTTAGAAGTGTTTTTTATGGTTCAATGTATGTTTGATTATCCGAACAGTCTGATTATCCAAACTACCCTAGGTCCCAATTAGTTTGGATATTCGGCTCTCTACTGTAAATGGTACTCAACTTATAACAACCTATATGAGTAGAATTTTATATATTTCAGGTTTTGTTTTATTTGCAAAGAAATTAAAAAAGTCATATAGTCCATATGTGTACTTATTTCCCCAGACACTGTATGTTTGTGTGTGTGTGTGGATATGTGTGTATATATGTATATATATATATATATATATATATATATATATATATATATATATATATATATATATATATACACACACATATGGGTCTACCTGATAACACCGACACGCCAAAACACAGACAACGAAATAACCGACATGACAAAACCGAAAGTTCAAAAACACAAAACTTCACATGCCCGACAAACCACAATCCTGACAATCAACAAAACAAATACCTTTCCCGAAAAACACACACACAACACAAGCACACCAAAAACCTTACAAACCTACACTAAACCTTACATACACAACTATCTATGCACTAACCTTAACCCAAACCCTAACCCTAAGGTCCGTCACTATCGCACACTTACCTTACCTGCACCCTAACCCTAACTCACTTAATCCGCCCCTAACCCTTAAGTCTGTCACTATCGCACACTTACCTTACCCGCACCCTAACCCTAACTCACTTAATCCGCCCCTAACCCTCAAGTCCATCACTATCGCACACTTACCTTACCCGCACCCTAACCCTAACTCACTTAACCCGCCCCTAAACCTAAAGTCCATCACTATCGCACACTTACCTGACCCGCACCCTACCCTAATGTCCGTCACTATCACACACTTACCTTACCCACACCCTAACCCTAACGTACGTCCCTATCGCACACTTACCTTAACATGTCGGTGTTCTCAGCATCGGGATTCTCAACTTTCGTTCTTCTCCGTTGTCGATCTTCCAGTGTTGGTGTTCTCGTTGTTGGCGTTGTGGCCTTTCGGAGTTTTCAGGTAGACCCATATATATATATATATATATATATATATATATATATATATATATATATATATCAAACAAGAAATCTAGCACTCAAAATATAATATAATCCAAAAGTCTTTTTTATTAAGGAAACTTCACCAAAGCAAACACTGATGGATCAGTTTTACAAAAAGCATCATCAGTGTGACCTACCTACTTCATCACTACTTATATCAACTTAAATTGAAATTTGATTATGTAATTTTGCCCTAGAATAAAGAATCAAAAATAATTAAATCACATTAATTAAAAGTGAACATATTTTTCTGACAATAACTACTGAATAAGTATTTCTAAAGAGAAAAAAGGTAATAAAAGGGAATATAGTAACAAAAATCAAATATAGTTGTATATATAACATATGTACTTATACATTATACATATGTACAAAAAGCTCTATATATTCAAATTTTATACACTATCACAGTCTACTGGAAAAATTATATTACTTAAAAATAATCATTAAATTCAGGTTTAAAAATGGCACCTCATTTTATTATCCATTTCATTTCCAATGTATCTAATTTTTCATGTTTCTCAAAAAGAGAAGAATTCTCAGCAGTTACTTTATTAATTGTCAAAATTATAGGGTGGTTGTAGTTTGTTCCTGAAGATGATTATATAATGCACTTCTATTTCTCATACATCTTATATCACTAAATGTACCAAAATTTTACCCTTTCAGTCTCTTGAAGTTTGTCCAATACTAAAGGTTCTGTGTGAACAAATTATCATATAGACAGCCCAGTTTGTTCTACAAGTTATAAACTATGTAATGGTAAAGGTTCTGCTATTATTAGTCATTGTAAAATGATTGGTACAACAAGTGTATTTACAGTAAGTACTGTCACCACAAAGAAAACATTCATGTGGTTTAGACCCCAAATAACTCTGTATGAAAATACTCTGTTGTATTTTTTTATACAGGGTCAAATGTTCTATATTTTTACCACATCAGTAACTAAACCGACAAAACTGCTTCACATATTTACAAAAACAAATCATCATTTGCTAACCAGTGCCAATGCTTTTAAATAACCTGTTTAAATTTCAAAGGTGTCATTACTATAAGTCAATGAAAAACATGTTTAAATTTGTAGAGTCCAGACACTGACCTATTAGATTATTCTCATTATATAACCTCTAGATTAATAAAAAAAAACTGTCAGTTAAATTACATGTTTCAACCTCATAATCCTTCCTGTTATTGCAACTTTTCTAAATTGTAATAAACTGAGACCTTGGTACATTGTTAATAAGGTTTACTATCAAAATGCGGAATGGCACTTACGTGAAACTGGGATGGTAGAATGCATCTTTTCCAGTTTCTGTAATGTCATTCTGAAAAACGTTCAAATGCACATTAGTGAATGGTAGTGTACATTCACTAATGTGCATTCCACATTCTGATAACAAATCGTACTACAGTAGGGATCAGGAAATTTACCCTTTTCCTCACTGTAGTCTGATCTTAGAGTTGGAACATACACGGGGGGTGCAGGGGGCTTGCCCCCTGCAAAACTGTAAAAACTTGTGCTTCAGAGATACAATTCTAATGGCACCTTTGCCATGACAGCCAAAGGGTCTGACGTCACCTTCTGGTATTTCAAATTATTTCAATTGCTGACTTCAAGGTAATAATATTTGAGGTTCTTTACAAGAAACATTACCAAATTTGACATAGCTATTCGACCACACAAATAGAAATTTTTGTGACTTTCCACATTTTGATAGTAAACCTGTTAATAATATGTCTCGGATGACAACTGAGTGTAGTCAAAAAACTATTACGTGTAAAGGATATTTGGTATACCTTCATACATATAGAACCATTTAATAGATCACATTCCACAGTAAAAGTCATGCCATAAATATTGTTATTCAAAAATGTTTAGCCTATGTTTTCTGTCCCTTCTTCTAAAGGGTTCCAACAAATATTCTCTTATTACCAGGGGTAAAATCATTCAATTCAAGTTCAGTATCAGTATTTGATAATAGGGCAGAAACATCAGATTCAATGGTGGAGGAACATGCGGGCTTTTTAAATTTTGAACTTTCCCATTTTCATTTTGGTCTGGTCACCTGTCTGTTCTCATTAACATTAATGAACCCGACTGATCATCTCTTATTCTTATTCCAGCTATATATATTTCTAGTTTCATAATCCTTTATGTCTCTATTATACTTTTTCAGTTTCACCCTTTTAGTTCATTTTCATATGGCAATAAATAAATATGGATACTCTAACTAGTCTGAAATTAACCATGTCAAAATACATTAAACCAGAAGAAATAATGCTCTGGAAAAAGATGTATTGAAAGTGGACTTTTCTCCTTGCTGTGTGACCTCTGAATAAGTATATGTTAGTCCAAGGGGTGTGGGAGTGGCTGTCCACATGGAGGCCACAGACCATCCCCCCAGAATAAGGTTTCTTCCACTGTTTTCAGAAGGTGGTTTCAGCAAGTTGATGTCAGTATTTCAGCATTCACAAGAACAGTTGTTGCTATATTGACATGATTCCATACCAACACAATAACTGAAATTATGTCAAAGTAGCATTTACAAAATTGTTTGCATTCAAACCCGATTTAATTTATGGATACAGGTTTGTTTTTGTTACACACACACACACACACACACACACACACACACACACACACACACACACACACACACACACACACACACACACACACACACACACACACACACACACACACACACCTGGCATAATTAATATATAGGGTCTTGAAGTGTATTCTAGGAAGAAAACAAGAAAGGACAAAAACAAGATGAAGTTAATATATCAGATCCCATTGTTGACCATTTTGTTGAAAAACATGTTTCAAGTTTATAAAAAGCACCTACAGTTATTTTAATGCCTTAAAATAACTCCTAAAACAAAAATATAATGAAAAAAAAAACACATTTTCAAGTTCCAAGGTAGAGTTTTCCTTTAATATTTCAATTACTTTAGCAGACAAAATGCATAGTAATGAAAGTAGATGAGTACATTTTATCATGGTGCCTTTTATCCATTTCTTTTGTTTTTATTTTCCTTGCAACAACTAGCACATACCACAGGTGGGGGAGAATGGGAGCTACTAACACAAAAGTAGTTAATTAGGATATTATATAATATTAGACTGCCTGTAAGGATACATTTATCTGTCCACAGTGGTTGAGAAAATGTTTGAACTTCTTCCCAATATTCTTTAAGTTCTGCATAATCTACTAGGAAATAATACCAATCAGCCTTCAAATCCTATTTACATCTACAGCAGTAACAATTACCACTATTGTTTATTCATTTTCATTAATTTATTTGTGTGGTGACTTTGCAAAATATGAATGATGTAGTACTTTTAATAGATTTTAATATTTTATCTCTTCAGTTGTAATTCCAGTTGAATGTCTTCTATTTATATTGCCTTTTACTTCAGCACATTTAATAGATTGAATATGACTGCATTTGTTAATCAGTTTAAATCTGTTATCAAATTTATATCATCTTTTATATCAATGTGTGTTCTTTGTTTTGGTTGTAGCAATAATAAGCTCTGTCCTTATGCATTGAACAGCATCAGTTTGGATGCAGTGAGTAATATTAAGAATTTAGGAATAAAAGTTGAGTGTGACTTTAATTTTGATTTGCATCTTGTGAATATCATTGTAAGTAGCTATCTAGAGATTAAGAATATTTTGAGAACTTTTGCACTCATGGGTACGGAAATTATGAATATCATTAGAAGAAGCTATCTAGAAATTAAGAATATTTTGGGAACTTTTGTATTCATGGGTATGAAAATTTTGATCCCACTATTTAAAACCATAGTAAGACCTGGGATAGAATATGTGGGGGATGTTTGTATGTTTAATTCATTGCATATTGAAAGACTGGAAATAATACAGAGATTTTATACCTGACAGATAAAAGGTTTTAGGGGGAGACATATAAAGATAGACTTAGGATATTCCTTTACACTCAATAAGGTATAGATTATTTAGGGATGATTAAAATTTTATATTTATATGTGTTTTAAATCTGAACACTTAAGAGCAAGGTATGTATAATAAAATACTATAATTAGAAAAGAACTGGAAGTAAAGATTATTTGTTGATATTCCCTAAATGTAAAAGTCGAGCTACTTGCTGGTGGAATTCTGTACCTCTTAGAATTAGAAAAATATCTACAATTTGTTTATTGAAAAAAACACATTAGATAAGTATTTGGGTGATAGAGTTTATGATACTAGATGGATTGGAGGCAGCCTCCTTGAAGGTCTATTAGATCGTGAGTCTGAAGCATAGAATGTTGAAAATTGAAACATTTCTCTAATCTCAAGTGCATTATTAATTGAAAAATAAAAATGTTGAACAATACATACATATGTAGTAAATGACCTATGAATTATACCTGGAAAATGAGGAAAGATGTAATTATGAATAGCTGTCACTAGGTTAGGTTTGTAGTATTAGTGTGAGGGAGCATGGTTAGCCTTCATAAATATACTTTTTACATATATGTATATAATACATGCAGTACATGCAACTCTAAAAAGTTATAAGTTATAATCAATAAATAACTATAATCCCTGATAATATATGCACATAACTAAAATAGTGCTGAAAGGGAATAAGAAAATCAAGAATCTAGTGAAAAATTCCCGATGCTCAGAATCTCTCAAAACAGAACTGCTTGTAATAAAAAAGGATTTCTCCAGACAAATGAAAGACTTTGTTTAAACCGCAGTGTCAAACAAGTTAAGCATACCAATGTAACAAATTCAATGCGCTTTCACCCCGGATACCACCAAGACTTCATCAGAACACAGCCTACCTGCCCTTGGAGGAGTGGTTTCTGCCCAGAATCTGTAGTTTTACTGGCAATTTTGGGCTAATTTCTATTTCTTTAATCTTTCTGATATAAAAAACGCATTTGCGCAGTTTTTGTGTTTGTATAAGCTCAGCTGATCCTGCCCAGGTGTCCTGCAGAGACCTTCAATACCAGAGAGACAAAAGGAGAGACTTTGGAGTGTTTAAGTACCATTGTTTTTGTTTTTTCTTGTTGCTTACTGCTATTTCCACCTAAACACTCATTTTCTGGCATTTATTGCTTCTCAGAATGCTCATTTTACACTGATATTGCATTTATTTGTGGCTGCACTTTAAAATTTGTTTTTTGTTGTATTTTTAACTGTTACTGGCTTCCCACTCAAGTGCGACAGCCATAGCTCCACTCTAAAAGTGTTTTTTTTGTTTCAAAAACAAAAAAACAAATCTTGCTATTTTCCCACCTTACAAAGCTAGAAAAGTCCAGTTTCAGATACCTGCTGATACCTGGACTGTGTTTAAGCTTCTGTGTTTGGCCATACCTTACTTGGGCAAAAAGAAAGTTTCTTTGTTCACCAGTGAGAGTGAGGAGCTCTGAACAGCCTACCTGCCCTTGGAGGAGTGGTTTCTGCCCAGAAACTGTAGTTTTATTGGCCATTTTGGGCTAATTTCTATCTCTTTAATCTTTCTGATATAAAAACGCATTTGCATGTTTTTTGTGTTTGTATAAGCTGATCCTGCCCAGGTGTCCTGCAGAGACCTACAATGCCAGAGAGACAAAAGGAGAGACTTTGGAGTGTTTAAGTGCCATTTTCTGTTTTTTCTTGTTCCTTATTGCTATTTCCACCTAAATGCTCATTTTCTGGCATTTATTGCTTCTCAGAATGCTTATTTTACACTGAAATTGCATTTATTTGTGCCTGCACTTTAAAATTAGTTTTTTGTTGTAAATTGTATTTTTAACTGTTACTGGCTTCCCACTCAAACCGAGCCACTGGGGATGCATAAGCCAGTGCATTTCTTTGTGCCGGTCCCAAGCCCAGATAAATGGGGAGGGTTGTGTCAGGAAATCCAGCGTAAATCTTTGCCAGATCATTCATGCGGACAGCAGTAAATATTTACATACCGGATCAGTCGAGGCCTGGGTTAACAATGACCGCCACCAGTACTGTTAGCCATCAGGGTGCTGGCAGAAATTGGGCTACTGTTGGCCGAAGGAGGAGAAGAAGGCAGGAAGAGAGGAGAAAGACTAGGACTGTGGTAGTGATGGTCGGAACTTTGAATGTTGGCAGTATCACTGGTACAGGGAGAGAGCTAGCCAATATGATGGACAGTAGGAAGGTTGGTATATTGTGTGTGCAAGAGACCAGATGGAAGGGGAGTAAGGCTAAGTGTATCGGATGTGGGTTCAAATTGTTTTACCATGGTGTGGATGGGAGGGGAAATGGCGTAGGAGTTATCTTGAAGAAACAGTATGCTAAGAGTGTTTTGGAGGTGAAAAGAGTGTCGGATAGAGTGATGCTTATGAAGCTGGAAATTGATGGTGTAATGATGAATGTTGTTAGTGCATATGCTCCACAAGTTGGGTGTGTGATGGATGAGAAAGAAAATTTTGGAGTGAGTTGGATGAAGTGGTGATGACTGTACCCAAGGGTGAGAGAGGTGATTGGAGCAGATTTCAATGGGCATGTTGGTGAAGGGAACAGAGGGGATAAGGAAGTGATGGGTAGGTATGGTGTTAAGCAAAGGAATGCAGAAGGTCAGATGGTAGTGGATTTTGAGAAAAGGATGGGTATGGCTGTGGTGAATATGTATTTTAACAAGAGGGAGGAGCATAGGGTGACACACAAGAGTGGAGGAAGATACACACCGGTGGATTATATCTTAAATAGGAGGGCCAGTTTAAAGGAGACTGGATACTGTAAATTGGTGACCGGGGAAAGAGTAGTTAGGCAGTATAGGATGGCGGTTTGTAGGAAGACGTTGGTGATCAAGAAGAGGAGGAGGAGTGTAAGGGCAGCACCAAGGATCAAATGGTGGAAACTGAAAAAGGGTAATTGTGAGGTGGAGTTCAGGAAAGAGTTAAGACAGGCACTGGGTGGCAGTGAAGAGTTACCAAATAGCTGGGTAACTACAGCAGAGCTAGTAAGGGAGATGGCTAGAAAGGTGCTTGGTATGACATCTGAACAGAGGGAGGAGGACAAGGAGACCTGGTGGTAGAATGAGGAAGTATAGGATAGTATACGGAGAAAGAGGTTGGCGAAGAAGATGTGGGACTGTCAGAGAGATGAAGAAAGTAGACAGGAGTATTAGGAGATGAGGTGCATGTCAAAGAGAGAGGTGACGAAGGCTAAGGATAAGGCATATGAAGAGTTGTACGAAAGTTTGGACACTAAGTAGGGAGAAAAGGACCTGTACCAATTGGCTAGACAGAGAGACCGAGCTAGGAAAGATGTGCAGCAGGTAAAGGTGATAAAGGATAATGAGGGAAACACACTCACATATGAGGAGAGAGTGTTGAGCAGATGGAAGGAGTACTTTGAGGGGTTGATGAATGAAGAGAGTGAGAGGGAGGGAAGGGTGGATGATGTGGGGATAGTGAATCATGAATTGCAATAGATTAGCAAGGAGGAAGTAAGGATAGCTATGAAAAGGATGAAGAATGGAAAGGCTGTTGGTCCAGATGACATACCTGTGGAAGCATGGAGGTGTTTAGGTGAAATGGCAGTGGAGATTTTAAATAGATTGTTTAATGAAATCTTGGAAAGTGAGAGGATGCCTGAGGAATGGAGAAAAAGTGTTTTGGTACCGATTTTTAAGAATAAGGGTGATGTGCAGAGCTGTAGTAACTACAGAGGGTTTAAATTGATCAGTCACAGCATGAAGTTATGGGAAAGAGTAGTGGAAGCTAGGTTAAGAAGGGAGGTGATGATTAGTGATCAGCAGTATGGTTTCATGTCAGGAAAGAGCACTACAGATGCAATGTTTGCTCTGAGAGTATTGATGGAGAAGTACAGAGAAGGTCAGAAGGAGTTGCATTGTGTTTTTGTAGACGTAGAGAAAGCATATGACAGGGTGCCTAGAGAGGAGTTGTGGTATTGTATGAGGAAGTCGGGAGTGTCAGAGAAGTATGTAAGAGTGGTACAGGATATGTATGAGGGCAGTGTGACAGAGGTGAGGTCTGCGGTGGGAGTGACGGATGCGTTTAAGGTGGAGGTGGAATTACATTAAGGATCAGCTCTAAATCCTTTCTTATTTGCAATGGTGATGGACAGGTTGACAGATGATATCAGAGAGGAGTCCCCATGGACTATGATGTTTGCAGATGACATTGTGATCTGTAGTGAGAGTAGGGAACAGGTGCAGGAGACCCTGGAGAGATGGAGATATGCTCTAGAGAGAAAAGGAATGAAGGTCAGCAGGACTAAGACAGAATATATGTGTGTGAATGAGAGGGAGGATAGAGGAATGGTGAGGATGCAAGGAGTAGAGGTGGCGAAGGTGGATGAGTTTAAATACTTGGGATCAATAGTTCAGAGTAATGGTGAGTGTGGAAGAGAGATGAAGAAGAGAGTACAGGCAGGATGGAGTGGGTGGAGAAGAGTGTCAGGAGTAATTTGTGACAGACGAGTACCAGTAAGAGTGAAAGGGAAGGTCTGCAAGAGGGTAGTGAGACCAGCTATGTTATATGGGTTGGAGACAGTGGCATTGACAAAAAGGCAGTAGTTAGAGCTGGACTTGACAGAGTTAAAGATGTTAAGATTTGCACTGGGTGTGATGAGGGTGGACAGAATTAGGAATAAGTATATTAGAGGGTCAGCCCAGGTTGGAAGGTTTGGAGACAAAGTCAGAGATGCAAGATTACGTTGGTTTGGACATGTGCTGAGAAGGGATGTTGAGTATATTGGGAGAAAGATGCTAAGGATGAAGCTACCAGGTAACAGGAAAAGAGGAAGGCCTAAGATAAGGTTTATGGATGTGGTGAGAGAGGACATGCAGGTGGTTGGTGTGATGCAGAGGACAGGAAGAAATGGAAACAGATGATCCGCTGTGGCAACCCCTAACGAGAACAGCCAAAAGAAGATGATGATGATGACTGGCTTCCCACTCAAGTGCGACAGCCATTACTGCACTATAAAAGTGTTTTTGCATTTGTTTCCACTGTTTTCTTGAAAAAAACAAAAAAGCAAAAAAATCTTGCTATTTTCCCGCCTTACTAGAAAAGTCCAGTTTCAGATACCTGCTGATACCTGGACTGTGTTTAAGCTTCTGTGTTTGGCCATACCTTACTTGGGCAAAAATAAAGTTTCTTTATTTACCAGTGGGAGTGGGGAGCTCTAAACAGCCTACCTGCCCTTGGAGGAGTGGTTTCTGCCCAGAAACTGTGGTTTTATTGGCAATTTTGGGCTAATTTCTCTCTCTTTAATCTTTCTGATATAAAAAATGCATTTGCAAGGTTTTGCGTGCCGGGCAACCCCAGTTAGCTAGGGTTAAACTATTCCCGACTCCACGAAGTCTGCTCTTCAGTTTTTCCCTTGGAACTAGACAAACCTTCAACTTTAACACTCAAACCATTCATTTTACAGCTCAACACTTGCTTAAAACTCATAACAAGCATTAAATACCCCTAGCACTAGCCCCCCTTATACTGTCCAGAAGGACAAGGCTCTCTATTAATCCCCACCAGTCAATCAGAAAAACAGCTCACTCTACCTATTCAGGCATGTCCAAAGGGCAGTTTCCGGTGAACTCTCCAGTCTAACTGGTGAATCTGGGCATTCTGAGGCAATATTACAACTGCCTCATGTACACAGACGGTTCCCATTCAGAAGCCTGAAACATCATAAGCCTGAAAATCAAAATCCTGAAACCAAAAGCCTGAAAAAAGCCTGAATCCTGAAAAAAAAAATCCTGAGCCAAAAAATCCAAAGACCAAAATCCTGAAAGCTCAAAATCTGAAAAACAAAAAACAAAATAGACATACTGATTGTGTTTGTGCTATTGTGTGTGTTAGGTCATGTTCACACAGACAACCATCTCCTCCTACCACCAGACACTAATATATGCAATTATACAGCCAGACTGGAGGAAAAGCTTTCTCAACCCCAGACTGTAACTGACTGTCAAGAGGAGAAGGGTAATACTTGCAACACACCACCAGTCTCACATAGACCTAACAAACCAACACAAGCAAATAACACACATAAATACATGAAAACATACTCAGAGGCTCTAAATAAAAATCTGCAAAAGCAACAGAGTCCTCCAAAGCAGACATCCAAGCAACCTCCACAACCCATCATCAACCATGAAACACATACATCACATAATCAGTGTGCCACGTAGTCACAGCCCTTAAGGCAAAATAACATACGCAACACACTAGTAATAGGCGACTCTATAGTCAGGCAGACTGATGTCCCAATAACTAGGCTGGACAAGGAGAAGGTTACAGTTAGCTGCCTGTTGGGTGCCAGGATCTGACATATAACACAAGCACTCAGGTCACTCCAGAACAAGTACAAATATGACTGTCATTGTACATGTTGGTGTGAATGACCTGAGACATACCTCCCTGGACTACATGAAAAAAGACATGGAAGAGCTCTCTGATCATGTAGCCCAGGCAGGTATGACCTTGACCCTGAGTAGCATCCTGCCCTCACCAAGAATGATGCCACAGTATAAAGAAAAAATGATCAACTTCAACAATTGGCTAAGTTTCTGGTGTCATTCAAAGGGGATCCAGTATCTGTCTGCCTGGGATGTCATGCTCGACAAGCCATGTTGCTTCGCAAGAGATGGAGTGCACCTGTCACCCTTAGGCTTTTGAATACTGGAAAAGGCTCTTGTCGTCCCCATAATGCCTGTTTTAAGCAAGGCTCAAAAGACAAACCCACCACCATAAATAGCACAAGTAATCAAAAACTAAGGGTAATGCTACTCAACACCAGAAGTCTAAACCTCAAAATGCACGCACTCAAGGCACTCCTCAGTATGGAGAACATCGATATCTGTGCAGTAACAGAAACCTGGTTTAAGGGTCCAGAGAGCACCCCAGCACTACCAGGCTATAACTCATACCATACCTTTTGGCCACAGAACCCGGACCGAAACACAAAAGGTGGGGGGTGTATTCATATTCATCAAGGATACTCACACCTCCAGGTTAGTGGTGCAGCACGATGCATTACAGATCATCCAAGTGCAACTAACAATGGGCAAAACTGAAATCTAAATTGTAGCTTGCTACAGATCACCCACCATGACCCAGGACCCCCATTCCACATTTCTGGAGACACTGGGAAATATGAAGGTCCTACCAAACACCCTAATACTGGGTGATTTCAACTACCCAAACATTAACTGGGAGAACTACTCAAGTACTAACTCCCTTGCCCAACGCTTCCTAGAATTTATAAACTCGAATGCCCTGGATCAACTGGTCAGCACCCCCACCAGAGGGAATAACATATTGGACCTGGTCATCACCAACATGGGCGACCAGTGTTCCAAACCTGACATCAACCCCTTGCTGGTTAGATCACACCATTGACTAATCACTCTGGATATTCACATTCCACCCCCAACCCCAGTCAAGGAAACTACTGTGAAAAACTTTTCAAAATCAAACTTCACATTGCTTAAGACTGAGGTGGAAAGGTTCACAGCCCCCACGTCAATGGACAATGCTGTCCAAGCTGCTGAAACCTATACAGAGGCACTCTATGATCATCTGCAGGAATGCATGGATCGTGCTATCCCAAGTCAAACCTAGACTCACTCCTCCAAGAAAAGGAAACAGATCTGGTGGACCCCTGCTATAAACAGGCTCTACAATAGAAGGAGAAAACTAGTACAGATAAGAGCAAAATCCCTAGAAGGAAAGACATCCCTGATCAGTATCAGCAAGAAACTATGATCCCTCATTAAATCATCCAAGGGTAGCTTTGAAAAAAAATCGCCAAGGACTCCAAAGATAACCACAAAGTGTTCTTTAGCTATGTCAAGAACCTAAGTGGAAACTCTCAGATTTGCTCTGAGTTGGTGCAGAATGGCACAAAATACACTGAACCAACTGATATTGCCAACATTTTGGCAGACAGGTTCAGTGCAAACTTCACACCCCTCTCACTCCCTAAAGGGCCCATAACCATACCAGAATAATGTAAGGCCCTGGCAGTCACCGACACACACGTTAAAACAGCTCTTTCCAAAGCCAAAAACACAGCCTTAATGGGATTGGACGGTGTCCCACGCTGTGTCTTACAAGAGCTCCAAAATGAACTAACCCCTCACCTAAACACACTGTTCAAACTCAGCCTCTCTACAGGCTACGTGCCCACAGAGTGGTGCACAGCAACAGTTATCCCACTCCACAAAGGTGGCGCCACAACGGACCCCAGGAACTATCGCCCTATAAGCCTGACTAGCGTGGTCTGCAAGGCTATGGAGCGCATCATCATGGAACTCATTAACAGAGACATTGGGAACCTCCAAACCTTGGTCCCCACCCAGTTTGGCTTTGTTAAGGGCAGATCATGCATCCTAAACCTGGTGGACTTCTTTGAGACAGTTACCAAGGCATTAGATGAGGGTAAGGAGGTCCACACAGCCTACCTAGACCTCGCAAAAGCTTTCAACACCATTCCCCATTGTGGTATTATAGACAAACTCACCAACCTGAACATTAACCCCTACGTCATGAGATGGGTTGCAAATTAGCTCACGGACAAAACCCACATGGTGAGAGTTGCAGACTCTAGGTCTGACTCTAAACTGGTTACAAGTGGCGTCCCCCAGGGCTCAGTCCTAGGAAACCTCCTGTTCGGTATATACTTCTCAGATGTACAGGCAAGCACAGGAGGACTTTGGCTGACCAAGTTCACAGACGACTGCAAACTAGGGGCCATAATTGATTCTCCGGCTGATACAGACACCCTCCAGAAGGGTCTCACTGAGATGGATACCTGGTGTCAAAATCATGGCCTGAAGCTGAATGCCAAAAAGAGCATAGCCATCCCCTTTGAAAAAAACAAAGTACCCACAAACTACCACATAGGTGGTAGTCCCCTAAATACAGAAAAGGTAATAAGGGATCTGGGGACCCAAGTAGATAGCAATCTCTCCTTTGATAATCATATTGCCAAGGTGGTTAGAAAATCCTTCTACGTGGCCCACCTAATCTGAAAAAGGGTTCACATCCAGAACAAAGGAGGTTATTGGGCCTCTCTACTCATCACTTATTAGACCCATTATAGAATACAACGCCCCATTTGGGATGTACCTTACAAGACACCTGCAACAGCTGGAAAGACCACAAAAGTACCTCACCAAGAGGATTACTGGCCTCAAACAGATGATCTATGCAGCCCGACTAAAGAAACTCCAGCTGTACTCGGTTGCATGCCGCTTACTCAGAGGTGATCTCTGCTTGACATACAAGGCCATGTCCAACCCAGAATTGATGGATATGCTCCACCTAAAAAAAAAACAAATCCCTGAGAGCCACACGCTTTAGGGATATAAACCTTACCACAATGATAAATAGGATGTGCTGAAGGGATAGATTCCTGACCCAGAGACTCCCCATGTTTTGGAACAAGATTCCAATATACATCAGGCAGAGCCCCTCACTAGCACTCTTCAAGAGAAACCTTGATGGGTGGATGGGAAACAGAAAATTTACCCCGAGGATCACGGCAGTGGCTCTGCTGGACAGAGGCGCAAGGAACTAATGGCTCTGCTGGTCAGAGGCACAGGGAACTAATCTAAGGGGGTGGCAAAAGCCAACACACTCCGGCTAGGCTTATAAATGTCCTTGGGCAGATAGCCTAGTACTTACCTATGAACCTATGAACCTATAATTCACTGCCTGTAAACCCACTATTTAAATACACAATAAAAGCATCAGTTGATCTAAATGAACCAGTAAAACAAATCCCCCTGACATAATGAAATGTTTAAAATATGCTCAAATGCAATGAATGCTTGCTAACATTAAAAGTTTAAAAAACTGTCAAACTTTTGTTACCAAATAACGCTACAAGTTAAAATGCTAGAGTTTTAAATAATCATTATAAAATAAATTATATCATAATAAAACAAATATTTTGCATCATCATAAAAAATCTTTGTATATCAAAAAGAATAAAAACATTTCTAATAAAACCACATATAATGTTGTATTATAAAAAACATATATAATGTTGTATCGTAAATAAAGGGGGGAATCTTAATAATATAATCTATGCAAACACATTTAACAAAGATAGAAATATGATTTGTATTACAGTAAGAATAATGATAGTTACTGTTGTTAATATAAATGCAATTTGAAAAGGAAAAGGTGGGAAAGGTAAAACAAAAATGTTTAAAACTTTTAATTTCTTAAATGCATACTAGATTGTTACTCGATACCTTTAGTAATATCTATCTTTAAAATAAAACCTTCTTTAAAAAATAAGAACTATAGCTTCTATAGCTTTTATAGCTGAAAAGAACCACACTGACACTGAACGGTTATTAAGCGCTTCCGTTCATGTTAGTTAAACAGACCTTAATCAGAATACAGAAAAATCAGTGGTCTTCAGTATAAATATGATACATGCAGTAAGATGAAGACAGTAGTCAATAAGCTATTTACAGGCAATACAAACAGTCCAATAAACTTAACAACAAGATAGTGTAAAGATCAAATAAAAAATTAATATATACAGTGTAAATTCATGACAGCAGAGTAAATGACAAACCAAGCCATAAAAAGGGAGTGTCTTAATAATGCCAGCGAAGAGCACACTTAATATCAATGTTTTCATTAAGTGCAGGAGTGGCTTCTGCATTCAGTAGTAATTGCCACTTCAGTTCTTTTAGTTCAAGATATGAGTCAGAATCTTAAAAAAAGGAATGTATTTGTTCCAGTACAAAAAAATTAAACTTGATGAAATGAGAACACGCTATGCTGTGTTTAGCTAATATATTGCTGTGGTTAAGAGTTTTAATAGCTTCAAGGTGTTTTTTAACTCTGTCAGACAGTATATGCATAGTCTTTCCTATGCAGAATGATTTGCAAGAAGCACAGACAACAGCATAAACCACAGATGAAGAATGACAGTCATAACATCCAGAGACGTTAACTGTGAAATTACAGTGTGCAAAGGTGTATCTCTTACCTGTGAAAATAAAAGGGCAAACCACACATTTATTACAGCAAAACATACCTTTACATGCTGAAGGATTACTATTAGTTAAATACAAAAAAGGAGAATCTCTATTTTCTAAATGCATACTTATAGTTTTAGATCTTTTAAAAATAAAAGATGGAGAGACTCCCGAAGATGAGCCTATCTGTGGAGAGTCTGAAATGATATCCCAGTTCTTAGAGATAATGTCTCTAATGTTTGTCATGTCCCTACTAATGGGAATAAGAAAAGTCAGAGTTCTGTCAGAATCTGAAGGTTCTATACTGGTAGGTTGAAATCCAAATTTCAAAACAGAAAAACACTTGGAATATCTAGCCGATGAAACCTCATGAAACAAATTTTCAATTACTTGAAGAGGATAATTTCTAAGTAAAAACAATTTTTTAAGTAAGAAAGACTGAACAAAAAACTCTTCATCATGACTTATAATTTAGGATAAATGAATCAACTGTCCTTTAACTAAGTTCTTTTTCATGTAGAAAGGATGTTGACTTGAGAAATCAAGAAAGTTATTTCTGTAGGTGGATATTCTGTACAGTGTAGAAAATAAGGATCCAGATGGAAGTGAAACAATTTTAGTGTCCAAAAAATGAATAATGTTGCCACAACCTGAAACTGTAAAATTAAGAAAATCAATGCTGTCTTTCATAGAAGTTACAAAACTGTCTACCTCAGCCACACTACCCTTCCAGACAAAAAATATATCATCACTGTGATCTCTATACATAATGTTATGAAAACCTGGAAGGAAGGATAAATGTTCAAGTTCTCAAGCAGAGAGTACTAAATTAGCAAAAGATGGTGCAAGTTTGGAACCCATAGCCACTCCTTTGATTTGTTTGTAAATCTTACTGTTAAAGAAGAAAAAAATCGCTAAGTACCAAGGACACTAATGTACAAATAGTGTTAACTTTAGAAAAATGAAGAGCTGCAAATTTCAATAGAAATAGTCTTAGTAAGTCTAAACCTTCTTTATGTGGTATATTAGTGTATAACACTTCCAGATCTAGCGTGACAGAGACACAATTAGATAAGGGTTCCTTTTTACAGAATAACTCATTAGGAAAAGCCCATCAGTCTGTAAGATAGAAAGCAGTGGACAGTTTAAGTGGAGTTAAGAATGGAATAAAAAAACTGAGGTATTTTTTCTGTATTAGTTTTGTTATTTGAGATAATGTGTCTAAAAGGTGGGTTTTGTGTGTCTTTATGAATTTTAGTTATACCGAACAACTTACCCAAACTAGGATGGTCAACTGACATAAATATTTGTTCATCAAGAGAAATGACATTATTAAGTTGAAGCTGTTTGAGTGTTGTATCCATGAATGTAAACTGTTTAATAACTTCCTTGAGTTCAACCTGTTGATAAAAATCATAGTTACTAAGAGTAGATTCTGTTTTAGCTATACAACAATCTTGTTCCATCAATACCAAACCAGTGCCTTTATCAGCACGCATAACAAGTAATGATTTGTCATTAGTTAAATCATTTAATGCAATTTTTTCAGAAACAGAAAGATTGAACCATTTATTAGAAGTGTTACTTAAAAGTTTACACAACACAGTCCTTCATAATTCTCTACAGGTATTTCTGAAAGTTTGTGAAAGAGATTTACGTAAACTATGCCACTCAAGTAACACTAACATGAATGAAAGTGCTTAACAACCATTCAGTGACAGTGTGGTTCTTTCCCGCTATAAAAGCTATAGAAGCTATAGTTATTATTTTTTAAAGAAGTTTTTATTTTACAGTTCTTCTTCTTCTCAATACGTTTTTACTATAATATTTAGCTTTGTTCTATACATACATATCTAAATATGCGTGTGTTTATGTGTGTTCACATGCGCATGTGTGTTGCCTGTCTATACAGTTTTATAAGCATATATTAATACAGTTTACAGGTATGCCTTATTTTCCTTTTTGTGTATTTAACATAAGTTATCTGACTACAACAGGTAGCTGTCAAATTCATTGAAGTAATATGAGAAGAGTTTATTTACTTTTGACTTAAGTTATGAAAATTCCAGTAAAGCATGGACACTGTATCAAACAATCATATACTTGATGAAGTGACATACTATAAGGTGTATAATAATACTCTGTTTTAATCACAAATTATATATTGGACACAACAAGAATACATAATATTAATTTTAACTACTGATCTTATCAACTAGTTCTCTTTCTTGTCTGTCCCTTCATTCTCCCATTTTAATTTTCTTTAGATCAGTTTAAATCTAGAGGTACTTATTTAACCTTTAACTCCCCTGTATTACATTTATCAGGCTAACATGAGCAGTAGAATTGAAAAGTTGTGTTGCTTTTTATGACCACAAAGAGGTTTTATCAGTTTCAGTTTACCATCCCACCCCCTACTGTATGCTGTTTACATTACATTTTTCCTCTCAATAGCTATCTTCACACTGACTTACAATGATAAACTCATATTGTCAAGACTGATGTAAAAACTGTTCAGTTATTTTCGTCTATATTATGTCATAATGACAACATGATAAATTTATATTCAGGAGGAGGATATTGGAAACATTTCATAAGTCTTATTAAATTGCAGATGTGTATGCTCATGTTTCTCACCCACATTGGACAGTAATAGGCTTTTACATATACTGCTTAGAAAATTGAGGTCAGAGTTGGCTAGGATCTAGGCAGTGGTAATGCACTGAATTTTGGGGTAGAACATGTAGGCTAGATATGTTTTTGATTAGTATGTACTTGAATTGTTAACTATTTATGTTGCACTTGCTTTATCCTTTCATTTATGTGTAAAAATTGTTACTAGCATTTCTCACACCTAGTTGATGTTAGGCTTAAGCCTGAGTTGGGTCTTGGGGGGTGATATTGATTGGTTTTGTACTTTATCAATACTGGGATATATTACTGGTGGCTATATGTAACTATTAAAACATATGTTTCATGAATGTTCCACGTCACTGTTTACATTAGAAGTGGTATTCACTATATATATATATATATATATATATATATATATATATATATATAGGGTAATAATAGTCAGAGCTAATATTAATTTTTATATAAATCTTAAAGGCTTTAATGATACCCATAAGAAAAAATATTTTCATCTATTCTGTAAACCTTATTCAAATATGAAATGAATGCAAAAGACATGAAGAAATGGTAGACGCATATAATTCTCACTGCTGACTGCCATGACAATACAGTATCACTGGCATCACTAGTCTTGAAATGATAAGCTAATCATTTGGTTTTGTCAGCAAGTTTTTACCTTTTTGGTCACTACTGTTATTTGACCATTAACGTTCCCTCATTGAATAAGGCTGTGTGTGTTTATGGGCTTTACTCAGGACAAACCCATTTCCTTGACTCATATCTTTTCTTTTCTAATTCTTGACTAATAATTAATTATTGCTGTAGACTGGAACTCAGTAATCAATGTAAACACAGAAACTCTAAAGTAAAGAATATGAATGGAAACATGGTATCCCTGGCATGATGGAAACCTTTAAACTATTAATCCTTTCTGTTATTTTCACCCTGATGATTCACACGTCTCTTTTAATTCCCCATTACACAAATTCTGATCACATACAGTGCTTTCGTAATGTTTAGTTCCATTTCTTCAGTTGTGATACATTTCAGAAAAGCTATATATGAACCTTTAATCTAAATATTTAGATAGTTTTTATTTTCTTGATTTTGTTAAACCAGGCATTAGATAATGTTGTACAATATACAATTATCTCCTTTGCAAATGCATAGCAATATGTATTGGACTTCTTTAAAGTCTGAACACTTTAATTACTTTGTTTGCAAGGCCTCTTTAAAAACATAAAACATCAGAAAGAAGCAAATCGTATATCCAAAATAAGAGATCTGGAAGCTCAACTGGTTTAATGTTAGGATACTATCACAGATACATTTCTGATGTTCAGGTAGAACTACACGGGGAACACCCTTCTTAATTTTCTTGGGTAAAAAAACAACTTACTGTAACATTTTCTGAATGTGTACAAGTATTAGCCTCTATAATCCAAGTTCAGAAACAGACAGATCATACTGTCTCCCTCAAGGGAGAAGTTGCATTATCTCTGATCTGGGTAGTGCTGTCAAAATGTTTACTTCTAGTTTTGATAAGTGATATAATGTTCCATAAATGAATCAAATGCATCTAATCTAGAAACATTCTTACTTGCTTTAAATATCCGTCAGTTACCTGCAGATAATCTTACTACTCCCGTGAGTGAAAAGGAGATTCTGGAGGCCACAAAAGCCTTTAAGTTATATAATGCACCAATTCTAGATGGCATTTTTTAAATGTTTACAGGAAGTTCAATATCAAACTCTCAAAAATCCTTTTATCTATCTATATATAAATATATATATATATATATATATATATATATATATATATATATATATATATGTATGTATGTATGTATATACACACACACACACACACACACACGTGAATAGTGCATGGATCATGTCATCCCCAACAGAACCAAGATGCTATCCTCCAAAAAAAAGAAGCCAATCTGGTGGTCCCCTGCCATAAACAAACTCTACAACAGAAGGAAGAAGCTGTTGAAAAAAAGAGTAAAATCCCAAAATTGGAGGAACTCCCTGGTCAGCCTCAGCAAGAAGCTGAGATCCCTCATAAAATCCTCCAAAACCATTTATGAAAATAAAATCGCCACTGATTCCAAAGACAACCACAAAGCATTCTACAGCTATGTCAAGAATCTCAATGGCAACACTCAGATCTGCTCTGAGCTACAACACAACGGCATTAAATATACAGAACCAACCGATACTGCCAACATCCTGGCAGATAGGTTCAGTGCTAGCTCCCCCCACACCCTCAAAAGGGCCCATCTTAATACCAGAAGAATGCAAAGCCCTTGTAATCATGGATGAACAGGTAAAGACCTCACTCTCCAAAGCCAAGAACACAGCATCCATGGGACCAGACAACATCCCAGGGCGTGTACTGCATAAACTACAGAAGAAACAGGCACCCCATCTAAGTACTATGTTCAGTCATAGCCTCACCTCAGGCTATGTGCCTACTGAATGGCGCACAGCAACGGTTATCCCAGCGCACAAAGGGGGTGCCACCATGGACCCCGGAAACTACCTCCCCATTAGCCTGATGAGCCTGGTCTGCAAGGCCATGGAGTGTATCATCTTCGAGCTTATAAACAAAGACATAGGTAACCTCCAAACCCTGGACCCCACTCAGTTTGGGTTAGTAAAAGGTAGATCATGTCTATTAAACCAGACTGACTACTTTGAAGCAGTCACTAAAACCGTAGATGAGGGCAAGGTAGTGCACACAGCCTATCTTGACCTTGCCAAGGCTTCCGATACCCCCCCACTCCGGAATTTTGGATAAAATCACTAAACTGGGCATAAATCCCTATGTCACAAGATGGGTGGCCAACTGGCTCACTGACAGAACCCACACCGTAAAAGTAGCCGACTCCAAGTCCGACTTCAGACCAGTGATGAGTGGAGTACCACAGGGTTTGGTCCTTGGTCCTCTCCTGTTCGGCATCTACTTCTGTGACATGCAAGCCAAAACAGAAGGTCTTTGGCTAACAAAGTTAGGAGATGACTGCAAACTGTGAGCCATAATAGAATCATCTAATGATGTAGACATTCTACAAAAGGGCTCACAGAAACAGATGCTTGGTGTCAAAGTCATGGCCTCAAGCTCAATGCCAAGAAGTGCATTGTCATCCCCTTTGGGAAAAACTCGGTACCCATGAACTACCACATAGGCGGTAGCTCACTAAATACTGAAAGTGTGATGAGACCTCGGGACACAGGTGGACAGTAGTCTCTCCTTTGACAACCATATCACCACAGTAGTCAGGAAATCCTTCTACATGGCACACCTCATCTCAAAAGGGTTCTCCTCTAGAAAAAGGAGGTCATTGTTCCACTCTACTCATCCCTCATCAGACCCATTATAGAGGACAATCCGCCGTTTGGCATGTATCACACAAGACACCTACAACAATTGGAAAGGCCACAAAAATACCTCACTAAGAGGATTACTGGCCTCAAATAGATGCCATACGCAAACCATCTCAAAAAACTCCAGCTCTACTCCATCACAGATCACCTACTCAGATCACCTGATCTCTACCTAACATACAAAGCTATGTCAAACCCAGAACTGTTGGACATGCTACACTTAAAGAAATCCCAATCTCTCTGAAACACATGCTCCAGGGACCTAAACCTTGTCACCACAATAAACAGAACATGCTGGAGGGATAGATTCCTGTCCCATAGACTTCCCATACTCTGGAACAAACTACCCGTTCATGTCAAGCAAAGTTCCTCATTTGCCCTCTTTAAGAAAAACCTTGATGACTGGATGGGAAATAGAAAATTCACCCGGGGATCACTTCTGCAGCACTGCTTGACAGGGGCACAGGAAAATAATTTTCTTGGGTGGCGAAAGCCAGGGAACCTTTTTGGCTAGGCTTATATAGGCCCCAGGGCCAATAGCCAGGTCTATATTAAATTAGCGAACGCTTAGAAAAGTGAACGCTAATTCATCAACCCCTTTTAAGCGAAAGCTTAAAATATCGAACACCTGGAACAGAGATTTTTTTTTCCAGCGAAAAAAATCGCTGGTCCACAAAAAAAAAAAAAAAAACCTTAAAACATTATATAATCCTCCCTACTTAAGATCACACCACAGTGGAGGAAATGGCGAACTCACGAAACCAGCCCAGAGATTTTTTGCCCTGTGAAAAAAATCGCTGTTCCAGGTGTTCGAGATCGGAAGCTTTTGCTTAAAAGAGGTTGATGAATTAGTGTTCACTTTTCTAAGGGTTCGCTAATTCAATATAGACCCCAATAGCCTAGTACCTACCTATGAACCTATGAATAATGCACCAGATTTATATTGTTAAACACTGCTAATTATCATCTGATTTTACTTCTCAATATAGTTATGACAACCTTTTCCTAGACTTCTACAATTAGGATTAAGACCTTGATTATTTCAGTTTTACAGTCAGGTTTCCTTAGGTATAGGCAGACTGTTGATCAGAAGATACTTTAAATACCATTTTTTCATCTTAACGACTTCCTTTATAGCCTGGTATTGTTTGGCTTTTGATTGTACTCACGTTTTTGGCACAGTTTATTTTATGCATTTATTTATTTTTTATTTATTTTATACTTAATTTATCAAGATGGATCCACTAGGCCAGTGGCCCTTTTCAGGGGAGACAAGAAGTGGTATTCATGCTGACTTGATGAAATTTGACAAGAACACTGAGAAAATTCACTTACTCATTTTGATAAATGCCATGGTCTCCTTTACATTGACCTGAACTACCAACAACTCAGTCAGATGCAGCCTAACTTATCTAAAGGATGGCACATTCAGGAGTGCAGCACCTCCTTTATGCTAAATTCCAATATCGATATTAGAAAATGAACCCAGCTACCTAATGCAAAAATACATGTCTCAGCCATTAAACCTTAGTGAGACCTGAGCCTGTTCTTTCGCTTGTACAGGGTAGCACAGCATGAAGACTAGAGCTGCCTACAGTGGCTATCATCCAGAAGCCATAGGTGTGGTTTGTGCCCTCTCCACTATTCTAATAATGGTCTGACAGCATTATCATTAGGCCTTATTCCCTGCCCAGGGAGGAGGTTGTGCATCCCGTATCACTGCAGGGACATCTATGCCTTCCCAAGATGAGTGCACAATTCTGCACTCCCACATGGAAGGCTGCCTTGCAAATATAGGCTCATAGTGTATACTAGACTAACTACCACATGGGCTCCTTCCAAGCCTAGCCAAGCATCCCAAATGTATCTGACAGGTTTTGGTACCCTAAGGTTATTTTAAGGGATATGTGTAGGCTAGAGCTTGGGTGGTCAAACATTTACAAGCTTTCTCTGTCCATTAGAGACATAGGTGCAAGACCAGGTGTCAGCTCATGCTATGCCTAAATTGGGCCAGGGAAGAACAATGCTCTACATGGAAAGTAAGCCCACTGCAGAAAAAAGGCAGGCCCTGAGACACAGATTGCATGCAAGGTATAAGGTCCCAGACTGATATCAAAACCATTTCATAAAAAAATCATAAAAAAGTCCAGAATATGGCTTGAAGTACTGTATGGATACTTAGGATCATAAGATCATAGGAAGTTACTAGGCTATTGACCCTGAGAGGCTTACAAGCCTAGCCAAGAATTTATCCCATGTTCCAACAAGTCAGCATCTTATGCCATTGTCAAGCAGGGACACAGGTGGAATCCCAGGGGCATATTTTCTGTTCCCCATCCAGTTATCCAGGTTGCACTTAAAAAGGTTTAATGAGGTACTCTGCTTTACATGGAGAGGGAGTCTATTCCACAAAAGTGGGAGCCTCTGGGACACAAATCTGTCCGCCAACAAGTCCTATTGATGTCATAGACCAGGTTGAGGTCAAGCGCGCGGGTTACTGGAGTGGAGCTTGACTTGTGGATATGCAACAGTCCCATCAGGGCTGGGTCTGAGATTGCTTTGTATGCCAAACAGAGGTCACGTCTGAGAAGTCTGTAGGAAACTGAGTAGAGGGACAGGGCTTTTAGCCTATCTATGTAGGGTAGATGTTTGAGTCCCTGGATTCTCTGGTGAGGAACCTCTGTGGGTCTCCAGCTGCTGCATGTGCTTTGTGAGGTACATGCCAAAAGGGGCATTGTACTCAATAATGGGTCTTATAAGGAAAGAATACAGGGATGTTATGACCACCTTGTCCCTGGATGAGATACCCTTACTAATGAGGTGGGCCATGTAGAAAGCTTTCTGTACAACGAAGGCAATATGGTGGTCAAAAGTCAATTTGTTATCAACCAGGATGCCCAAGTCCCTCACAACTGATTCTGTCCTTAGTGCCATATTATCATTGTCATTATTTGTGGGGATGTCATTCTCCCCAAAAGGGATGATGATGCACTTTTTGGCATTCAGTTTGAGGCCATGCTTCTGGCACCAGTCATTTGTTTGGGTGAGAGCCTCTTGGAG
Organism: Protopterus annectens; assembly: GCF_019279795.1. Taxonomy (NCBI): domain Eukaryota; kingdom Metazoa; phylum Chordata; order Ceratodontiformes; family Protopteridae; genus Protopterus; species Protopterus annectens. Next base: position 1,496,809,684 of record NC_056731.1, on the reverse strand, counting down.
GATGCCCACATCACTAGGGGAATTGATGACTTTAGGGTAGTTTCCTGCTTCAGTTTCCCTCTTCTGAGGGGATCATGGCATTGTTACAACCCAGATCACACCCCTGGATGGGGATACCTATCCTCCCATGCTAGGCACAACAGTCATGTAGACTGGTAATTGAACTTGTGTCACTTCATCTTAGTCAGGGATTTAGCTCTCTCTGCCTGAGTTTCTTTAATCTGTTTTGAAGAAATATAACTTTCCTGATGTATTTGTCATATCAGTTTTTTTATACTCAAATCCATCTACTAACATTCTCATCAACAGTATCTGCTCAAATCCTATAGCTGTTAAAAATCTGTCCATCCATCCTTCAATCCACCACCCCTTTTCCCATTTTTGCACATGGGGTTGAGGTGTCACTTCAAAACTGACAATCATCTAGAGCCGAAGTTTACACTGCCGGGTGGCTAACTTTGCCAATTTAGAGTGTCCAATCCACCTCCTGCATGTCATTGGAATGTAAGAGGAAACCGGAGCACCTGGAGGAAACCCCTGCAAATGCAGGGAGGGCATGTAGACACCACACCGAAGACACTCCAGCTGAGAATTTATTGTGAGGCGAACACACTATCCACTGTACCACTATATCACCCCATCAAAAAAAATGTCCACTCTCCCCATGTTTATTCAGCTTATATACTGAGATCCTCTTTTTCAACTAAAATCTCTTAAATCAATCAGTTCCACAAAACGTCATGAGGTTATATTTCTGTACACAACTTTTGGAGATTATGTTAACATGTATCTCCAGTCACTGCAACAAACCTTCCCAAATATTTTATCAGCTATAGATCTTTTCTCAAACACTTCAATTTATAGTCTAAATATCCAATAAACCAACATTTCTCCTATATGATGATCCTACTTATATTGATATATCTGACCTTTGTTATATAAAAATCATTACAAAGTTTGAATATTTAGGAATTATTTTTACCAAAATAACTTGAATTATAATTATACTGCAAAACATTAATGTCTTGTACGACATGGTCTGACTAGACAAAAAAAACTCAGAATGTTTGTTTTTAAAAAATGCAAGAGTTAAAACATTTTTCCTCAATTATTCTTTCTTATTAATTCCTCCTGTCAGTTAGTCACCAAATTTTTTTTCAAATGGTTCAGAGTAGACAATTAAAATGTATTGCTTCCTAAATCTATCAATATATCCTACCACAAACTACTAGCTCCTAAACATTTGGGTAAAAGTTAAGCATCCCGACTTTTACTAATAATTCTCTTTGTTGCTCTATCTTCGAGTTTTTTAATTATTCTTTATTTCCAGATGTTGCTAACATTTAATATTATTTTTATGGCATAGTGGTGTAGATTTTGAAGTAAATGTTTACCTCCTTCACAACATAATCCTTGTGTTCTTTTTTTCTTCCATTTAACCATCTTTCCAAGCTCAAGCTTAGTAAAGTATCAGTAATTCTGTCAAACATTTACAAAGTTCACTGGAGGAACTTGCGTGTCTAAAACTGGGCAGTTTCATCAGCCCACCAGTCTTAATCCAGATATTTCAATGGGGAAATGATTGATTACAATTACTTTCTGTATCTTAAATCCCTAAAACTCTTGAGTGTTTTCTTCATTATTTTCAGTAAGTCTCTAAACGATGTCACTATGACAAGCAGTCTTTAGGATATATGATTATAATAAAACATATAAACCTCACTCCATATGATCCATCCGGCCCACAAATGGTTCTTACAACTTGCACGTGAAGGAGGTACCGCAGCTTCCGCTGTAGGACCACCAGATTCAGGAACAGTTTGTATCCTACAGCTGTGAGACTTATTAATACAGACACCAACCATAATACATGATACATTGAAGCCTCTTTTTTTTCATTTAATCCTGCGGCTCAGAGCAACTACCGCCAGCATTACTATTATGTAATATGATGGCTATACTGAGTCATGTCTAAGGTTAACAAGTGCAATATGGTAACTAAACAGCTGCTATTCACTAGTCTCTATTTATTCTATATGTTAACAGTGTAAGGGGTTTGATGGTGCGTATTTATTTATTATTTATCACTGGATAATGGGCATTGAATGTGTTTATGTAATGTGAACTACCTCTTGCACGTCATATGTGTTGTTATTTTCTTTTTTATGTTATTCTTTGATACCGCTATATCTACTTTATTTGCACTGCATTTCTCTCATGAGCAGACATTTGTAATTTGGTTTAGGCTGCACTTGTGTGGCCCTAAATGACAATAATGTTTCTTTGAATCTTTGAATCTTTAATATGAATGTTATATGTACCTCAAGCTGCATGTACTTTGATATCATTAACTACAATAAAGTGAACTATTTAAATATTAAGAAACATAAATAAGTATGGCATAAAAATTTTCATCAAATCTAATTTATAAAGACATTTCCATTTCTTCTTATTGGAAAGTCTTCTTCTTTATTCTTTCGGCTGCTCCCGTTAGGGGTCACCACAGCAGATCAACTGTTTCCATTTCTTTCTGTCTTCTGCATCTTGCTCTGTCACACCAACCACCTGTATGTCCTCTCTCACCACATCCATAAACCTCATCTTAGGCCTTCCTCTTTTCCTATTACCTGGCAGCATCATCCTTAGCATCTTTTTCCCAATATACTCTGCATCCCTCCTCAGCACATGTCCAAACCAACATAATCTTGCCTCTCTGGCTTTGTCTCCAAACCTTCCAACCTGGGCTGACCCTCTAATATACTTATTCCTAATCCTGTCCATCCTCGTTACACCCAGTGCAAATCTTAACATCTTCAACTCTGCCACGTCAAGCTCTGACTCCTGCCTTCTTGTCAATGCCACTGTCTCCAACCCAAGTACTTGAGCATATTCTTTCAAGTGGTAATGTGTGGCTCCATCGTTGTTTTTTCAAAGGACTCCTTTTAAAAATGCTTTACACTCAGTTCATTATAGTTTACAATGCATATGTAACTCTTGCAAAGAAACCTGTTTCTTTTTCAGGCTTTTTTCCAACATGCTCAGCTAGTCATAGTCCAAATATTGATATCATGTACATCTTTTAGTGTTGTCCACTTGCTCATAATTTGTATCCTCAAATTAGTACCAGAGCTAGTAATGCCCATATCATACAAGATAAACTGATCTGGTAGCAAGCTATATTAAATCGTAATAAAAATAGGCCATAGAATTGAATTAGTGTATTATAACTGAAAATCGAAATCAAACACTGGGAAAAAGGCATATTACAACCTTAAACACTTTTAAGTCTCTGTTTAGCATTGTCATCTCTAACATTAGAGACTTTGTTAGAACAACGGAAATAGCAATGCCTGTATTAATAAATGTACAGAAATCAAACTCTGTGATAAAAAGTACCATGTCAACAAACAAATTCAACACTGCATTATGGATTTTAATATAAAATGATAAAAATAGAAAAGTACCGTACACTGCACTTATCTCAATAGTTTTAATGTGAATAAGGATTTTTTATGCTAGCATTTGTTCAAATTGCGATTTTTTTTATATCTTTGGCATGCTACTGTATGTTCACTATTCTTAACAGAGTTGAACATAATCTCAAAGGTGGAGTCTTTGAGCAAAACTGAAGTTTAAACAATTAAGATGGCAAATTTTGTTTACTGCAGATCTCCACCCTGGTTTGAACGTATGCTTTTAAACATGTGACATTGATTTCAGTGTATTTATTAATACATGTGTTGCTACTCTCTTTATTGTTTGATGTTCCTAACACATTGTATTCCCAGCCTATGGAATAAGTTACCACAACAAGTCAAGCAAAGTGCTACTTTGTCTGCCTTTAAGGCTAACCTTGATGACTAGATGGGCAGACATATGTTTACACTAGGGTTATCAAGCACAACCCTATTTGATTTGAGAGGTGGATACCATTAAGTGCTTCTAAAGATTGGCAGGAGCTTTTCAGTGAGTCTGCCTAAAGATATATATGGTCAGGCATTTTATGGTCCTTCTGATCACATGCCTAGTATTATCCCTATGTTTCTGTGAAGTTTTTGGATAATGTTAGAGCCAAAAGAATGGAATCCTGAGATACATGAATCCATATTACAATATGCAAGCCTCATTCAGACAATTTTGTTCAATGTGATACAGGTTTCCAATTCATAAACCAATTTAATGCCATAGTAGTAAGAAAGCCCTGGTCTATAGCTCTATACCAGTCACACTGGAGAAGACAACATGCAAATATGGCAGTCCATGGATGCTGCTAATGATACTTAGCCATGTGCAGTTCCCAAGGACTTTTTTTCTGGGATTGGAATGTCATGTCATTCAAAGTATTTATTTATTTATTTATTATTTTATTTATTTAACATTTGTTAACCAGGAAAGTCTGACTTGGAACAAAGCCAATTTTCAGCAGAGGCCTGGGGAGAAACGCTCCAGATACATGTCTTTGAACGTGGGAGGAAACCGGAGCACCCGGAGGAAATCCACATGAACACAGGGAGGACATGCAGACTCCACACAGAAGGCACTCCAGCCGAGAATCGAACCAGAGAATCTCTTGCTGTGAGGTGACAACACTACCGCTGCACCACTGAACTGTAGTGATTAGTAGTGTTTAGTAGTGATTTAAAGAATAGCTCTACTGTGCTATTCAGGGAAAGGACTGTTTTCCCACATGGAAATTAAGGTGTGTGTGTGTGTGTGTGTGTGTGTGTGTGTGTGTGTGTGTGTGTGTGTGTGTGTGTGTGTGTGTGTGTGTGAGAGAGATCACATGCGTGTATGTGTGTTTATGTGTGTGGGGGGTGCATGTGCAACTGTGTTGTGGGGGCTGGTAGAGAAACACTAGGAAGGTCACTTGTACAATACATTGTTCATTTCAGTTCACAGACATGACAATAAGACACAAATGAGCTGTTGCTCCATGCTGCATTACCATGTCTGTGAACTACATATATCGCTATCATGCTATTGGGCACTGCAGCATAACTTACACAGTGCACCAGTGGCAATATGCTACCTGAATCTTGGATAAGTTACTTTGTGCACCTTCTTTAGCATTAGACTTTTCTTTTTTTATTAAGCACTTTCATTAAAAGTTTCATATTTTGTAAGCACTTCTTAAACTTCATTTTCAGAATGTACATGCTTAACTTCTCTCATTCTGAATAAGTTCTAGTTATCTAATTTATGACAAATAAGATGGGGACATTACCTTATAGTATTATCAAAAATAATATTTATTTTTCCTTATTACTATTAGGTACTATTCCATCAGAACCTTCACTGCTTATATAATATTCACCGTTATGTATTAATTGCAAAATGAGTAGGTTGCAAAATTCCATTAGCAATTTTACTACAGTATGGGGTTATACTAATTCTAAACTCACGTGCTTACCTTATATTTCCATTTCTACCAGGAATGAGTTAAGTTTGTTTTCCAAACGTACGTACTACACCATAAGCAACAAAAACAATTATTTTAATTATTCTGCAATATAAGCATCCTTTCAGAAATTTGTTCTTGTTCTTCAGGAAAATGAAAAAAAAAAAACATTGACAAGTTTTATTTTAACTTTCTAACATTATTTTTGCATTTTCTTTAGTCGCACAAATTTTTGTTATGTAAATAGTTCTACTTTAAGCCTAATATGTGTTTTCTTAAATGTACATTGAGAAGTTTTGTGCTAAGTAACTGAGCACTTGGATGAAGATTCAGCTATGCTGCAATCCATACGCTTGGGCTATGTTCTTTATGGTTCTGATCTTTTAGTGGTTATACACTACTTGTTTCTCTTTTATTTGCAAAACTTCACATTCAGATTTTCTGGTTCCACTACTAAAGCAATACTTGTTGCATTTCCATGTGTCAGGTAACTTTGTGAAATAAGTTATTTTACTTTGCTTTTGTTTTGCCAGGTTTGTCTGACTGGATTTAGTCAAAATCATTTTTCAGCAGAGGCCTGGGGAGAAAAGCTCCAACATACTTTAAACATTTTTAAACAGAGAGTCAGTAATATACATGAATTGACATTAAGTAATATACATTAATTACACATATATTTGCTAATTAGATTACATTCATATGGAATAAAGGAAACTATTACAGTGAAAAACATACTTATGTATTTTGTAGTTTTAGCAGATATTGAGCATTGAGCAATTAGGTTCATTGTTCATAAAGGGGGCATTATACTCGATGATGAGTCTGATAAGGATTGAATAAAGTGGCACTATGACTTCATTGGACCTGGATGCCACCCTCTTACTTATAAGCTGGATGACATAGAATGATTTTCTTACTACATTGGTCACATGTGGGTCAAAGGTCAGATTACACTCTACATATGTTCCCAGATTCCTGGTTGCTGGGTCAACCTTATTGGTGTTTTATCAATGAAGTAATTAGTCTAGGTGGCAGTTCTCCCAAAAGGTAGTGTAATGCATTTCTTAGCACTGAGTTTTAATCTGTGAATTTGGCACCAGTCATTTGTCTGTGTTAGACCTTCTTATAAGATGTTTGTGTCATGGGATAGTCTACAATAGCTCCCAATTTGCAATCATTTGCAAACTTGGTCATCCAAAGCCCCTTGACATTAGCCTTTACCTCTGAGAAATAGCCAATTGAGACCTCCCCAGAAGTACCCCACTGGTGACCGGTCTCAATGGTATCACTAATCCTGACTTCCTGGGTCCTGTCTGTGAACCAGCTGGCAATCCAGTAGGGATTTGTTAACTATACTCAAGTGGGGTATTATACTGAAAGCCTTAGCCAGGTCCAGGTAGGTGGTAAGTGCCAGTTTCCCCTCATTTTTTGCCTTGGTGAACTTCTCAAAGACGTCCACCAGGTTTACTAGGCATGATCTTCCTTGACACAGCTAAACTGGGTTGAGTCCAGTGTCTGAAGGTTGCCTATGTCTTTGATGATAATTTCTATGATAATTTGATCCATGTTTTCAGCATATTAGACTAGTCAGACTAATGGTCTGTAGTTTCTGGGGTCGGTTGATGGCCCACACTTGTGAAGTGGGATAACTGTTGTAGTCCCCCAGTCTCATGGTACAAATCCTGTTTCTCTTGGAATTAGAGCAGCAAGGAGTGGAGAAAAGGGGGTTGGGATTATTCCCAGGAGGTCTGAAGTTTGTTGTGTGATCATGGATTGGATTTTATTTTAAATTATCATCCTGTAGTTAACAACACAGATAAAATAGATGCTACTGTCTGTTTATTGAGACTCACTATCTTGCAGTTCTGTAGTTTAGTAATTCAGATTTTTGAGTCTAATTCATGGTGTCATGGAAACAGAGACCAGAATTCCGAAATATCCTGGTCTGATTCCTGCAGAACAGTTTAATGGAAATATTTTGTAAGATTTAAACAAGACATTAATTCCTTAACCATACACTAACTGTTGCAGAAAATGGTGATTTATTTATGAATATATGCATGCATGTATGCCTTTATTTATTTAGTATTTGTTAAGTGTGAACACTCATGTAGGAAGTCCTACTTTTAGTGGAGTCCTAGGGAGAAAATCTGTACTACAAATGTTCTTACAAGAAAAAGATGTGGATAGGTATGTAAACAAGGGGAAAATAAAATACATAACAATGTAAATGACATGCCATCCATGTTATCAATAAGAGACCTATCCTATGCAGAGTACCAGAGTAAACATGACACTTTAAAATTGTGAGAAACAGCATAGACATGAGGGTGTGCCCATCAATCTGCTTATTTAAATATGCATATAGTATGTTAATTAGGTGTCCCTGATTGCCCCTGATTTTAAGGTCCTTTGTCTTAGATTCTCTGATCTAATCTGGAGGTTGAAAGGTATGGCTGGGGAGATTAGTCGGTAGGTCAAGATCTGGGAGGTGGGAGTATGTGTCTGTGTCTGGCAGCATGTGAGTATGTATGCTGAGTTACGAGTGGTGTCAGGTGAATGTGTGTGTGTGTGTGTGTGTGTGTGTGTGTGTGTGTGTGTGTGTGTGTGTGTGTGTGTGTGTGTGCATGTGTGTGTGTTTGTGTGTGTGAATGTGTCTGTGTGTATCTGTGTGTATCTGTGTGCCTGACTGGTTGCAGTAGTTTCTGTGATTGATGTACAGAGTGTGCTTGTGTGTTGGGGGATGTCTGTGAATGTTTGTGCTTGCATGGGAGGGTGCTTTCATGCCTCTCAACTTCTTCTAGACTAATGATTCCACTTCTCATTTCAACAGTTATCAAAACTAATCACACGTAAATATGATGTTATTATTTCTTTAACTTCATTGTATTAAGATTTTATGCTTTTTGTATTGTGTGCACTTTTTGTTACTTGTCCATTTATTAGTACTATGGATGTTAGTCATGTAATCTATATTGCAGCTTTTTCTCCTCGGGTCTCTGCTGAAAAAGGGCTACTTAGCTCAGACGGACATTTCTGGTCATCAAATGTAAAATAAATAAAAATAATAAATAATGAGCACTGGGTGTAACACCTGGTATGGGCAGGGATGGACAATAGATAACAGAGGCACTTTTTAAGCACTCAGAAGTGTAGCTGGCTAAACTAGCTCCCTGTGTCAGTACTACAAACTAATGCCCTACCTCCCTCAGCTCTTCAAATGAAGAGCAAAAAAAGTACTTCAGTGTAATTAGCTTATTAGGCTTATTACAGTTAACTCCTTGCCCCACCCAGCTCTTCCATTGAAGAGTTAAAAAACACTTTACTGTAATAAGCTGATCTCTACATTGTAGCAATCAGTTTATTATAGTTAAATCCACACCCCTTCCCAGCTCTGCCCCTGAAGATCAAGGAAACAAAATGGCTGTTCTTCTACTGGCATACACTCCCCACCCCCGCCCAAGCTATTCAGGTCCCATTTCTGTGCCCTGCCTCCAACCCTCCTTCTGCACATTTTAATTAAAAAAAAAATTATATTTTTAAACTGTGGCAAGCTGCTTGCTGCAAATGTAGCAAACAGTTTATACCCTACCTGTATGATTTTCGTTTAAAAAAAGAGTGATTATCTTTATTTTTACTTTTAAACTGCAGCAAATGCAATACTGGCTTTTAAAAGTTAGTACTGCATTAAAGAGAGATCCAGATCAGCTGACTGTGCCCCTCCCCTACAACACTTAATGTCTGGGGCAGTGGCCCTTCTCACCTTGCCCTATCTATGTTCCTGGCAGCATTTACTACTTGTAGCCAGGTTCTTTATGAAACTTGACCATTTCATTCTTTCAATTATACATCAAGTGTAATTAAAGTAACAACAGTTGCAATTTTCTTCTATTTTATCCACTTCAGATGGAATAAAATAGGTTCTTTAAGCCTCATCATCATTAAACCTGAAAACGTATATATTGTCATAAAGTGCAGACACCTTAAAATGATTTAACAAATGTAATAAGAAATCCAAACTTACACAAAAGCAGTCAAATGAATCATCATGGCTTCCTAACTGAGACATGTTTTTCTAGTTGCAAATGAATAGTTGCATACTTGAGCTGCAACAACTTTAATACAAGCTGGGATAAGTACAAACTTGCAGTGTTATAATATAGTACTGCATTTTTTTTCTGTTTTATTGTTTCATTGTTTCATTGAATATTGTGTTAAAAATATTACTGCATTTATCTGCTTATTTATTTGTTCACTGAAAATTGAGTTCTCTCTGTGTCTGCAGTTAGTTTTCTTCACCCACCAGTTCTTGTTTTAGTATTAATCTTGGTGGCTTTGGAGTTGACTGCCCCTCCTGTAAATTTGTGTTTGAACACTCCTCCTGAGCCCATCTCATTTGCTCACTCAGCCGAGTACAGTGAGGTCATATTTTGATTGGAGACAATCCTACCATTCCCATTTGTTCAGCCCTGTCCCAGCTCTATCCTAGTCTAGTATTATTATTATTAGTATCATTAGCTCATCCTGCTTAATACAGAGAGAACATCTGAGTAGGCATACCCACTTAGGTCCTGAACTTGTCTGATTGAAGACTGCTGAAACAGGGCTCAGTTCTGAGGTTTTTTACTGGTTAATTGGGTAATTTGTTTAAATCAGTTTGCTTGTTTTCCATTGTTATATATAAAAAAAAAAACAAAAAAAAAAAACAAATTTGTACTTTACCTGCTTTTACAGTATTTGTGTTTCTTCCTACTTTATTACCTTATTTTGCTTTTGTCTCTTCTTAAAAGTACTCAATTGTGTTTATTCTGCTGCATTTATTACCGCTTGGTAGTAGCCTGACTAAATTGGTTTTGGTTTTGGTTAAAGCACTTGGGCTTCAGACCAGTTGTTTTACACTGAGAAGGTGTGTGGTCTGCACTGTTGTTGCAGGACAGGCAGCTTACATCCTTCTAAGTTGGGAATTGCTGATTAAAGGCTCAGTGTCTGTTATTCTACAAGTGTATTAGTTCTGGTTAAGCACTTGGGCTCCAGGCCAGTTATTTTACATTAAGAAGGTTTGTGGTCTACACTCTTGTGGGAGGAGAGGCTAGTTTCTGCCCTTCTGAGCTGGGAATTTCTGGGCAATGGCCTACTGTGCCTGCTTATTTGAACTGTTTTTCTGATATTGGTGCACCTTGTCTGCTGTAGCATAGATTAGATTCAGGCCTGCTGAATCTAGCTTTGTTTGTATAACTTGAACACTAATCTAGGCCATCTTTTTTGGAGAAGGTTCCCAAGCACCCTAGTCTGATTGAAGACTGCTGGAACAGGGCTCAGTTTTGAGGTTTTTTTACTGGTTAATTGGGTAATTTGTTTAAATCAGTTTGCTCGTTTTCTATTGTTATAAAACAAATTGCACTTTATTCATCTGCTTTTACAGTAATTGTGTTTCTTCCCACTTTATTACCTTATTTTGCTTGTGCTTCTTCTTAAAATTATTCAGTTGTATTATTCTGCTGCAGTTATTACTGCTTGGTAGTAGCCTGATTCAATTGTAACTGTTATTCTAAGCCATTTGGTTTAAGCACTTGGGCTTCAGACCAGTTGTTTTACATTAAGAAGGTTTGTGGACTGCATTGTTGTGACAGGACAGGTAGCTTACATCCTTCTAAGTTGGGAACTGCTGATTGAAGGCTCAGTGTCTGTTATTCTAAAAGCACATTAGTTCTGGTTTAAGCACTTGGGCTTCAGGCCAGTTATTTTACATTAAGAAAGTTTGTGGTCTGCAATCTTGTGGGAGGAGAGGCTAAATCCTGCCCTTCTGAGCTGGGAATTTCTGGTTAAAGGCTTATTGTGCTTGCTTATTTGAACTGTTTCTTTCTGAAATTTGTGTGCCTTGTTTGCTGTAGCCCAGAAATTAGTAGTTTATTGGCCATTTTGGGCTAATTTCTATCTCTTTCATTTCCCTGCTATAAAAAACATTTGCACATTTTTGTGTGTTTGTATTCAGCTCAGTGAGTGCCTGCCAGGTGTCCTGCAGAGTTCTGCAGCAGCAGAAAGACAAAAGAGAGAATTTGGAATGATTAAGTATCATTTTCCTGCATTTTCTTGCTGTCTTTAACTAATTCCTCCTAAAATGCCAATTTTTTAGCGTTTCTGTGATTTTAAAAAGCTTGTTTCTGCTACATATTGTACTTCTTTGCTGCCTGCACTTGAACTAAGTCATTTTTGCATTTAAATAATCTGTTTAACTGTTGTAGGCTACACACTAAAGTGCGATAGCCATTTCTGTGTATTTAAAGTGTTTTTTTATTGTATCTGCTTTATTTTCTGAAAATAGCAAAAAAAAAAAAAAAACCCCAAAGAATATACTTATTTCCCACCTCTCTGAACTAGTATAGTCCAGTTTTCAGGTTATTGCTGAATTCAGGGCTGTGTTGCAAGTTTCTGTGTTGCTCATACCTTACTTGGATAGAAGGAATTTCCCTATTCACCTGTGAGACAAGGGAGCTTTGAGCAGCCTCTCTGTCCCTGGAGGAGTGGTTTCAGCCCAGACGTTAGTAGTTTATTAGCCATTTTGTGCTAATTTCTATCTCTTTCATTTCCCTCTATAAAAACTGCATTTGCACGGTTTTGCGCTCTGGGCAGCGCCAGTTAGCTAGGGTTAAACTATTCCCGGCTCCACAAAGTCTACTCTTCAATTTTTCACTTGGAACTAGACAAACTTTCAACTTAAGCAGTCAAACCATTCATTTCACAGCCCAGCACTTGCTCAAAACTCATAGCAAACACTAATTAACCATAGCACTAGACCCCCCCCTATACTGTCCAGAAGGACAAGGCTCTCTATTCATCCCTACCAGACAATCAGTAAAACAGCTCACTTCACCTATTCAGGCATGTCCAAAGGGCAATTTCAGGTGTACTCTCCAGTCCAACTAGTGAATCTGGGCATTTTAAGGCAATGTTACAACTGCCTCATGTACACAGACAACCCTCTCCTCCTACCACCAAACACTAATATATGCGACAGATGCAATTATACAGCCAGACTGGAGGCAAAGCTCTCACAACCCAAGACTGGAACTGGCAGTCAAGAGAAGAAGGAAATATTTGCAACACACCACCAGTCTCACATAGACCTACTAAACCAACACTGGCAAATACACATAAATACATGAAAATATACTCGGAGGCTCTAAATAAAAATCTGCAAAAGCAACAAAGACCTCCAAAGCAGACACCCAAGCAACCTCCACACCCCATCACAAACCATGAAACACATACTTCACATAATCAGTGTGCCATGCAATCATAGCCCTTAAGGCAAAATAACATACCTAACACACTAGTAATAGGCAACTCTATAGTCAGGCACACTGATGTCCCAATAACTAGGCTGGACAAGGAGAAGGTTACAGTCAGCTGCCTGTCAGGTGCCTGGATCCACCACATAACACAAGCACTCAGGTCACTCCAGAACAAGTACAAATACGACTAAGTCATTGTCCATGTTGGTGTGAATGATCTGAGACATACCTCCCTGGACTACATGAAAAGAGACATGGAAGAGCTCTCTGATCACATAGCCCAAGCCAGTATGACCCTGACCCTGAGTAGCATCCTCCCCTCATCAAGAATGATGCCACAGTATAAAGAAAAAATGATCAATTTCAACAATTGGCTAAGTTTCTGGTGTCATTTAACTCATTAAGCCCGAGTACCGTCACAGGGTGCATGTGCATTACATACGGATACATTACACCCGAAAGCTTCTTCTAGTAGAGAGTGTGTATGTTTATAGTTAACCTAACCAAAAAAACCAAAAAAAAGTGAAAAACCTACCTAAATTTATTTTTACCTTCTCTTATTATTTTAAAGTGCAGTTGAATAGACTTTTTGTGGCTGTAATCTCACTAGCTAGCCGATTTTATCAGCATTACGCGATATTACAGAGAAGAGCAAACGAGCAAACAAGAAAAAACAGACAGACAGACTTTTTTTTTTGTTGGTAGATCAGGTGAGCTGGGCAGCAGTGGCGCCCCGTTCAAAGGGGTGAGGAGAGTTTTTTTTTTTTTTTTGAACTTGTTCCTGTTCACTGTGACAGAAATTGTCTGGTTTTTTTTGATGAGTATAAATAATTAAAAGCGCGGTGTGTGTGTGATGATGAAATTATTTTGATATATGAGGGAAGAGCCTGTGACTACTAGCTATACATATATAACTTGAGCAGAGCCACAGAAGCGATCCCCAGGGTGTATTTCCTTCCTCCCATCCACTCATCAAGATTTTTCTTTTTTCTGAAGATGAGGAACTTTGTGAGACATAGATGGGTAGCTTGGGTAGTAGTATAGGAAGTCTCTGGACAACAGAAACAGCCCCCTCCAGCATGTCCTGTTTATTGTGGTTTTAAGGTTTAGGTCCTTAGAGCTGTTAGCTCGAGGGATTTGGATTTATGTCCAACAGCTAGAGACCTGCAGGAAGTAGGAGGTATGCCCCACTACGCTTAAGTCTCTTCTTTAAAAACCAGAATCGGGTGAGAGGCTTTAGGAGGAAAGTGTGAGTCTTGCAGAAGTAAATGTTGGTAAATTTTTAAACAGTTTCCCTTCAGGTGTAGTAAATGTATGTGGGGTCAGGGCAAGACCCTTTACATTAGATGGTAGAAAGCAACCACACCGCTTCCAATGGGCAAGGCCAAAGGTTTACAGCTACAGAATGGGTTCATGCATGATACACAGGGGTCGGGTGGATCTACAATCTGAAATCCTATACATATCACCAAGAAAGTCTGTTTCAAAGGGGATCCAATATCTGTCCGCCAGGGATGACATGCTCGACAAGCCACATTGCTTCATAAGAGATGGCTTGCACCTGTCACCCTTAGGCTTTCAAATACTGGGCAAGGCTTTTGCCACCCCCATAGTGCCTATTTTAGGCAAGGCTCAAAAGACAAACTCACCACCATCAATAGCACAAGTAACCAAAAACTAAGGGTAATGTTACTCAGCGCCAGAAGTCTAAACCTGAAAATGCATGCACTCGAGGCACTCCTCAGTATGGAGAACATTGATATCTGTGCAGTAACATAAACCTAGTTTAAGGCTCCAGAGAGCACCCCAGCACTACCAGGCTATAACTCATACCATACTTTTTGGCCACAGAACCCGGACCAAAACACAAAAGGCGGGGGTGTACCCATATTCATCAAGGATACCCACACCTCCAGGTTAGTGGTGCAGCACAATGCCTCAGAGATCATCCATGTGAACTAACAATGGGAAAAACTGCAATTCAAATTGTAGCTTGATACAGACCACCCACCATGACCCAGGACCCCCATTCTGCATTTCTGGAGACACTGGAAAATACGAAGGTCCTACCAAATGCTCTAATATTGGGTGATTTCAATTACCCAAACATTAACTGGGAGAACTATTCAAGTACTAACTCCCTTGTCCAAAGCTTCCTAGAATTTATATACTTGAATGCCTTGGATCAATTGGTCAGCACCCCCATCAGAGGTGACAACATATTGGACCTGGTCATCACCAACATGGGCGACCGGTGTTCTACACCGGTGGTCAACCCCTTGCTGGCTAGATCAGACCATAGACTAATCACTGTGGAAATCTACATTCCTTCCCCACCCCCAATCAAGGAAACCACTGTGAAGAACTTTTCAAAAGCAAACTTCAAGTTACTTAAGACTGAAGTGGAAAGGTTCATAGCCTCCATGCTAAAGGACAACGCTGTCCAAGCTGCTAAATCCCTTACAAAGGCACTCTATGAGCACCTGCAAGAATGTATGGATCGTGCTATCCCAAGCAAAACCAAGACTCACTCCTCCAAAAAAAGGAAACCAGTCTGGTGGACCCCTGCCATAAACAAGCTATACAATATAATGAGGAAACTAGTGCAGAAAAGAGTAAAATCCCAAGAAGGAAAGACATCCCTGATCAGTATCAGCAAGAAACTATGATCCCTCATAAAATCATCCAAGGCTAGCTTCGAAAGAAAAATTGCCAAGGACTCCAAAGATAACCACAAAGCGTTCTATAGCTATGTCAAGAACCTAAGTGGAAACTCTCAGATCTGCTCTGAGTTAGTGCAGAATGGCACAAAATACACTGAACCAACTGATATTGCCAACATTCTGGCAGACAGGTTTAGTGCAAACTTCACCCCCCCACTCACCCCCTAAAGGGCCCATAAACATACCAGAATAATGTAGATCCCCAGCAATCACTGACACACAGGTTAAAACAGCCCTATCCAAAGCCAAAAACACAGCTTCAGTGGGACCGGTCTGTGTTCCAGGCTGTGTCTTACACGAACTTCAAAATGAACTAACCCCTCACCTAAACACACTGTTCAAACTCAGCCTCTCTACAGGCTACGTACCCATAGAGTGGTGCACAGCAATGGTTATCCCGCTCCACAAAGGTGGAGCCACAATTGTCCCCAGGAACTATCGCCCTATAAGCCTGACTAGCCTGGTCTGCAAAGCTATGGAGCTCATCATCATCATGGAACTCATTAACAGAGACATTGGGAACCTCCAAACATTGGACCCTACCCAGTTTGGCTTTATTAAGGGCAGATCATGCCTCCTAAACCTGATGGACTTCTTTGACACAGTTACCAAGGCTTTAGATGAGGGAAAGGAGGTCCACACAGCCTATCTAGACCTCGCAAAGGCTTTCGACACCATTCCCCATTCTGGTATTATAGACAAGCTCACCAGCCTAAACATAAACCCCTACATCATGAGATGGGTTGTCAATTGGCTCGCAGATAGAACCCACACGGTGAGAGTTGCAGGCTCTAGGTCCAACTCTAAACTGGTTACAAGTGGCATCCCCCAGGGCTCAGTCCTGGGACCCCTCCTGTTTGGTATATGCTTCTCAGAGGTACAGGCAAGCACAGGAGGAGTATGGCTGACCAAATTCACAGAGACTGCAAATTGTGGGCCATTATTGACTCTCCAGCTGATACAGACATCCTCCAAAAGGGTCTCACTGAGATGGATACCTGGTGTCAAAATTATGGCCTCAAGTAAAATGCCAAAAAGGGCATAGTCATCCCCTTTGGTAAAAACAAATTATCCGTGAACTACCACATACATGGTAGTCCCCTAAATACAGAAAATGAAATAAGAGATTTGGGGACCCAAGTAGATCGTAATCTCTCCTTTGATAATCATATTGCTAAGGTGGTTAGAAAATCTTTCTATGTGGTCCACCTAATCACAAAAGGGCTCGCATCTAGAACAAAAGAGGTTATTGTGCCTCTCTACTCATCACTGATCAGACCCATCATACAGTACAACTCCCCATTTGGGATGTACCATACAAGACACCTGCAACAGCTGGAAAGACCACAGAAGAACCTCACCAAGAGGATTACTGGCCTCAAACAGATGCCCTATGCAGCCCGACTGAAGAAACCCCAGCTGTACTCAGTTGCATACCGCATATTCAGAGTTGATCTCTGCCTGACATACAAGGCCATGTCCAACCCAGAATTGATGGACATGCTCCACCTAAAAAAAAAAAAAAAAATCCTCAAGAGCCACATGCTCTAGGGATCTAAACCTCAGGATAACGATAAATAGGACTTGTTGGAAAGATAGATTCTTGTCCCAGAGACTCCCCGTGCTTTGGGACAGGATTCCAATCTACATTAGGCAAAGCCCCTCACTAACACTCTTCAAGAGAAACCTTGACAAGTGGATGGGAAACAGAAAATTTACCCCAGGGATCACTGCAGTGGCTCTGCTGGACAGAGGCACATGGAGCTAATCTAAGGGGGCAGCGAAAGCCAACACATTCTGGCTAGGCTTACATATGCCCTCAGGCAGATAGCCTAGGACTTCACTATGAACCTATGTGGAGCAGATGAAGATGAGTTAGAAGAGTGATCCAGAACTAATGTATTTTATATTAGAATGTTTGTCTTTGTGATGTGTATTTGCTAGGTTAATCTAATAGATGGCATTCTACAAAGACCAAAGAAAGAAACACCACTAGCAAGACCCAAAACTACAAGAGCAAGTGGTCACTGCTAAGAGAATAGATTTACAGGGAAATAGGCAGATGGGTCATATAGTCTACAGTTAATGAAAAGCAGCTTGGCGAAACCATGAAGATGTTTAAAGGGATCCAGAAAACTAAATGAAATAACAAGTGGTAAAAGGCAATGTTGTTGCACTTCAGAGGGTTAAAATAAGGGTAAAGACAGGGAAAAGGGGGTCTATGCCTGTGTGGTTACTCTGGGAGATGAAGAGGTGAATCAGAAAAGACTTGGACTGTATTATTTAATTATTTATTTATTGATTTATTGGCATTTGATTACTGGGAAAGTCCACTGGGCCAATGAAAGCCCATTTTCGGTGTTGGCCCGGGGAGAAAATCTCCAAACTGAACATACAAAAAGAACAGATATAACAAAACTTTTAAATGACAGTTAACAAGATATACATGAATAGTTTCTATAACAATTATACAAAAGGTTAAAATCAAAAGACGAGTAAGGAACATATGTTTATAAGAAAGAGGTAATTGGTTTGGGTACATCCATCAGGCTGGGAGGGTGGCCTAATGATTAAGGTGTTTGCCTTACAAACACGGTGCAGGGTTTGAGTCTCACAAGGCTAATTGGCTAAGCTTAAAATAGCTCACAAGGGCAGTTAGCCTAGTATGAACCTATTATGCATCCTATAATTAAACAAGTACAAGGAGTAAAATACAAGGACTACATAGACTGTGAAGTTAATACAAGATAAAGATTATTGAAGAGTTATGCTAAACAAAAACATATGAAGTAGAAGTGTAGAAGTGGAATATAAGTTAGAGGGAGGAAGGCTAAGGAACTGGAGATGAGTGGTAATAGGAGAGGTGAGAGTCTAGTAATTTTATGAGTAGAAATTAGGCAGCAGATTAGAAGTATTAATGCATAGGAGAAGAAAAAGAAATTAGTGCATAGGAGAAGAAAAATCACAAGGAATGAAAGATGGACTAAACAGGTTTAATGTTCACATTAATTAATGGCCAAAGATGAAATTGAGCAGTTACATATCCAATTGGTAAGGAAGTGGTTATAAAGAGCAGTTTTAAAGTTGCTAGGATTATGTTGAAGGTGGACAGATGTTGGCAGGTTATTCCATTTTTTGCTATGCTCCAAGAGTGTAATAACTGTCCTGCTGTTGATATGGGTTTATGGACTTGAAGAAGCTGCTGGTAAGTGTGGGGCAGTCTTGTGATTTGTAAATTAGCTTATGAGTAATCGAGAGCTGAAGGAATGAAAGTAGTGGGGAAGTTCAAGCTGTTGTCACTTTTTAGGGCAATACAGTGGTGAGTTGAGTGGCGGGAGTTTGTAGCAAATTTAGCAATTGTATTGTAGCATATTTCTAATTTTGATTGCTGAGAAGACTGCAGGTTGGTAAACAATGGTGCACCGTAGGTTAGAGAAGGTAGAAGGTATGCTTGTGCTAGAGTTAGTTTAGAGTGGGGGGGAGAGAGGAACTTACTGAGTCTGTACAGCATCCCTAACTTCTTATGTGTCTTAGAAATACTGTTTTGAATATGCAAATTAAATTTGAGTTTTTTTTGTCAATTATTACTGTGAAGATTGGGTGAAGATGGGTGAAGGCTGCCAGCCTAACCAGATAGAATTTTGGAGATAATTCTGTCATCTGTAAATATTAATGTAAAATCACAGGCTGTTGTCTTAAATGGTAAAAAGAGTGTTACATGTGGAACTGGAAAATAATGTAACAACAGTGCAGTCTATTGACCAAGTAAAGCATGTTGTGACCCTTTGATGTTAAAACTCGGAGCCAGTAAGTCTAGAGTGAGGCATCCTGCCTGTTGCTTTAAGGCCAGAGTTAATGGCCAGAATTTGCATGCATAAATGTCCTTTATTGCTCTGGTTTCTGCCCAGAGGTGAAGAATGTAAATGTAGTTTCTGTTAGCCTGGGAACCCAGGGAAGTGTACAAAATGATGTAATGTGAACCAGGAATGTAATTTTAAAAACAGGGAGAATCAGAGAGCATTTAACATTTTTGTCTTGACCATCCAACTCACCATCACTGTCTTGCTCTATATGTATGTTTATCTTAGATTTGTGTTTTCTCTTAGAAATAGCTAGAAACTAGAAAGATTACACTAGGTGTTTTTCTGTGATGTCAGAACTGTACTACTGAATTATTTTAAGTATTTCTCTGTGATCTCGGAACTTTTGACTAGCACTGTGTAGTAAAAAGTATTGTCTTGTGTTTTGACTGTTATTAAATTTTTTAAACCCTTTCAACTGTGGCTGTTTTTGTAGAGATAATTTAAGCTCTTTAGAGTACTTGCATGCCTTTGGTAAAATTGTACAAAGCCACTCAAATAACTTTAGCCCTGGGCTATACTACCAATTGGATAATAATATTGCACAGTAATAACTGTACACCATTTTAAGGGCCTTTGAGTAGCTGATAAATATTAGGGGGTGGTGGCAGCTGGTACTACCGTATAGTCTGCAGAAAAAGGGGCACAGCTGGAGAACCTGTGCCAGCATTTCCCAGGAGTGTCTGTGTGGTTGTATAAACTCTTTTCAAAGTGTGTGTGTGTGTGTGTGTGTGTGTGTGTGTGTGTGTGTGTGTGTGTGTGTGTGTGTGTGTGTGTGTGTGTGTGTGTGTGTGTGTGTGTCAGCTACCTGGGCAGGGGCACGAAGCACTGATTGGACAGAGAGGGTGCTGGAGGTTTTAGCTTGCTCACTGGGCTGAGATCTGGACCCTATAGCTGTGCCAGTGAGGAATCTTATTGGGAGCTTGGAGAGTGAGGGAGCGACCTGCCCCGGACTGACTGTGATATCTGTGTGCTCTTAAGGGAAATTGCACTTTACTGTGTTTATTTATCATCCTTTCCTCCTATATGAGATGCCCCTCACTGGTGTTAGTGGTGAGGATTGAGGATCCTTGATTGCTGGGCCAGAGCACAGGCATCACAATTACGCCTAGCAATTTGGTGTGGGCCACTAACTCAATTTTTGTAGTGTTTAGTGAATAGATGTGAAGGTCAGGTTTATTTATAGGGGATTGTGTCTTGGATGTAAAAATCATGAGTTTGTTTTTTTTTGGGGGGTTGCTAAGAGAGAGGTGATTAGAGTGAAGCCATCTCTCCATGGAAGAAAAGGCTGCTTGGGTTTTTAGCTGAAGTATTTTTGTATTAGGTGCAGAACAGACTATGGTAGAGTCATCTGCGTATTGGACAAGGGAGTCCTGTGGGATAACCGAATAGAAATTATTAAAATGCCTGTGGGGTTGGGAAGATAGGGGGAAATGGAATTGTGCCATTTACCAGCATGCTCTCTGTTGGAGAGATAGCTTTGAAACCAGTTAAGAGTCTGGGTGGAATAGTCCTATGTTTGAAAGCTGTGATAAAAGGATAGAGTGAGAGATGGTATTGAATGCTTTTGGCAGGTCTAAGAAAAGGGCTGACACAAATTGACCTGAATCCCTAGCTTTGTTGACTATGTCTAGAAATGAAATCAAAGCAGTGGATGAGCTGTGGCCAGGAGAGAAGGCATGCTTAGTGGAGGAGAGAATTTTGTTCTTTAGGAAATAGTCTAGCAGTCGTTTGTATGCATTTTTCAAGGATCTTTGAGATAGGGGAGAGTATAGCGATAGGATGAAAGTTAGAGACATCGGTTGAGGACCCACCTTTGTGCAGAGGAATGATGATTGCTTTTTTCCATAGAGAAGGGACATAGGATTCTAGGATTGATCTGGTGATCCGAATACTATTGGGTAGGCCATGGCATCAGCAGTGATTTTTAGAAACTTTGCAACTCATAGAAAAGCAAACAAACTTCGGAAAAAAGAAGCCAAAGGATCGGTGCACCTTGAATCAAGAATTGAATGAAACCAGATGGAGCAAATACGCTGAGAACACGTCAGTTTATTTAAGCCACACAGATATAGCTTTTCATCGGCGACTCCTCACCAACTTCTATAACTTCACATCATATAATATCAGGGGGAGGTTCATCTGTTCTAGTGCGCATGTAGTTTACCTGGCTCAGTGTTCTTCATGTCCTGCATTCTATATAGGCAAGACTGACCGGAAGTTACAAGAGTGCCTATATGAACATATTTATGCCATCAAGAAGGAGAAAATGGACAATGCTCTGGCCAGCCATGTTAAGGAGTTTCCTAATCATGAATTTAGCTTCACTGCGATAGACCAGGTAGTATTAGATAATAGGGGGGGGGGCCCCGATTCACTAATGTTATAACTTAAGGAATTGTTGTGGCAGCTGAAATTGGAAGCTTACCATTACCCAGGTTTAAACAGCATGTTGTCCATCACTAGTGTCTTGAAATTGAAAAGCCTGGATATGTAGAATCTTTCTTTGTCATTTTTATTATGTATTTAATATATTTTATGTTAGTATTTGTTTAGAGGAAGCGATGTATATATTAATTTGCTTTGGCAGTTAATCTTGGTTTTTGCATTTAACCAAAGTGATTTTGCAACTGCACTTTTGCTTTTGTTTTTTACCTATTGCATTTTTTATCTTATTGTAAAATTTTGTCAATATTATGCTACGAAAATATGGATCAAACTTGTAGGGAGTTAATATACAAATTTGTTCGAGCCTTTATAACAAATAAGGCAGTGATTGCTTGTTTGGCAGTTTTGCTTTTATTGTAAATTTTTTGTATTAATGAAAAAGGCTGGTTCCTTGTTTCTTTAGCCTAATTTAAATTTTACTCCTTAATTGCAGGAGAAAGTGTTGACATCATGTGATTTTACGTGTAGTATTTTAAACACATCACGTCAGTGGTGAGAGGTTTTAATTTTCTGAAGAAGTTGGTGAGGAGTCGCCGACAAAAAGCTATATCTGTGTGGCTTAAATAAACGGACATGTTTTCAGCGTATTTGCTCCATCTGGTTTCATTCAATTCTTGATTCAAGGTGCACTGATCCTTTGGCTTCTTTTTTCCGAAATTTTTAGAAACTTGGCAGGTATTTTGCCAGCTGAGTTTGAACAGGGTTTTAATTTTGAAAGAAATTTTTTTAATGAAGGAGGTGAGAATGGGAGAGAGGTTAAACTGGTGGTGTAGACGTTGTTGTGAGGAGATTGGAGGTAGGGTACTAATGCTCGGTGAAGTGTGATCAAAGGTATGTGAGTTATAAATTGGAGGAGGGGAGTCTTATGAGGGGGGTTGGATGATGAGGTTGTGTAAAAAGAAATATTAGGGAGAGGTACGGAGAAGGAGGCAGTTATGTTGGCAAAGGTATCTATAAAGTAGGTATTAAAAGTGTTGGCTATTTGTTCAGGTGACATGTCAGGGTATAGACAGAGATTAGGTTTGGTGCCAGGGTTTAGGAGATTATTTATGGATGACCAGAACATTTTAGGGTTGTTTTTCCTATTTGCCTGCTGGATATAGAAGTACTGCTGTTTGTCTTTGATAGTATGCTTTTTAACGTTGTTTTGGAGCTGTTTATAGCAAGTGAGGTCTAATGGGCTTTTTAATTGAAGCCAGGTTTTCCAAGCTTTATATCTGTGAGTCCTGAGTTCTTTGGTAGGTCTTGTTAACCAAGGGGCATGATTACTTCTGATTTGTTTGTTTGTTTCTACAGGGGGCAAAACTCTGCAAAATATTTAGAAAGGTGTCATTCAAATGAAGAAGAGCATCATTGAGACGGAGGGTTTTAAGACTATTCCAGTTAATGCTTTTTAGGGTGTTGTTAAAAGTGAGGGGATTAAAATTAGAAAAAATATGGACAATTTTAGTATTATGGACTTTATTGATGAGGGAGTAGGCACGGATGGCAAAGGTAGGGAGATGGTCACTAATAGAAATGGACATGGTGCCTGAGGTAATATATTTGGAGGGGTCAGTGACTAGAATCCAGTCTAAGATTTTGCCTTGATTGAGTTTGTTGTTGTACCTAGTAGGGTTAGAGATAAGTTGGGTGAAATGAAACAAATTTATGCTATTGTAAAAGTGAATAGAGGTAATGGAGTTCCAGTCAATATTCATATCGCCAA
Organism: Protopterus annectens; assembly: GCF_019279795.1. Classification (NCBI taxonomy): domain Eukaryota; kingdom Metazoa; phylum Chordata; order Ceratodontiformes; family Protopteridae; genus Protopterus; species Protopterus annectens. Next base: position 1,496,786,255 of record NC_056731.1, on the reverse strand, counting down.
GAATAATAGTTTCATTTTTTATATTGAAGGAAATCCAGGAAAGGATATTTTCTAAGACTGTGATGTTATTTCCAGGAGGTATATAAATGACTGTGATACAGAGTTTTTTAGAGCAGTTGATATCTAGAAAGGAAGTTAGTATCTTGGCATTTTGGAATTGAGGGATAGAATGTTTATATGGAGAGATGCTTAAGGTATTGGGGTAGATGAGTTCAACACCACCTCCTTTTTTGTTAATTCTATCTGCTCTAATTATGTTGAAGTTTGGTGGGAGTATCTCAAAGTCCTGAATAGAAGGTTTTAGCCAGGTTTCTGTAGTGGCTAGGATATCAGTTTTATTATGAGAGAGCCAGGCTTGCAGTTCAGAGGATTTATTACTGATACTTTGGAAGTTTAAAGTACTGATATGAAGAGTTTTGGGGCATTTAGCAGAGTAGTATGAGAAGGGTAGGAAGTGTTGTAGGCCCCAGGGTTAGGATGCATGTCTCCAGAACAGATGAGGGGAGAGACAATGTGAGAAAGCTGAAGTGAAATATAAGATAGTTTGTAGGAGATGAGGTGAGGAACTGGGTGGAAGTTGTTGAGAGAATAGTGTAAGGAGTAGTTGGTGGGGAGGATAAATTTGTTTGTAGGAAAAAGATAGTTTAAGGGAAGCAAGTTAGGACTGATGTTGAAGTAGAACTGTAAAGCAACACTGAATGTTACATGCATTGTAGAGTAACATTAGTCATCTTGAATGGCTCGAGCACAGCAAGTTAGTAAAGAAATATAAGAAGCTATACAATGAGAACACTGATTCTGGGTGCAATGCATTGACTATACAAATGGTAGCTATGGCTTAGTGAGAAAAAATACAAAAAGCTAAGGAAGTTAGCAGAAAGCCATTGACCTTTTCCAAACAAAAAAGATGCATTAGCATGCTAGGGCACTTGTGCTGCATTTTGAATAAAGGTTTCTTTTGTGTGATTTGATTGTTTTTTTTTTAATTAGTTTTAGTTTTTGTATTTGATAATAAGTATTTCTGATTGTGTTTTAGTTATGTTTTGTTATTTGCCTGTATATTTAGTCGTTAAAGTTTGGGTTTTGTTGTGTTTGTAGTTTTCTAGTTTGTGGATGCATTTTTTTATCGTTTTTGAGTTTAAGGTTTATTTTACAGGGCTTTGACTGGATCTCATTTTGTGCAAGACAACTGTGTGCTGTAAAACGATATTCTTCAGTCTAATTCAGTTTAACTGGGGAGGCTTGTATCACTATGTCATAGAAGAAATAATTTTATAATTAGAAAAATGTGGGACATAGTATATAGGGATACATGTTTTTAAATATAAGAGAGTTCATAGACAAGAAATACACATCATGCGATATGTCTCTTTCAAGAAGATAATCACAGTAAAGGTTTCATGGATGCTGGTCATCCATCTACATCATAGACATTACAGATTTTGCAGCTTTAACCTGAGGAAGTCTCATAACTTTGGCAGTAATAAAAGGGACGAGACAGAATAGAAGCTTGCTGTACAATATAGTCAACTTGTAAGCAAGGGCATGGCATCTAGTTCCAGAGAGGTAATCATACCACTGTGCTTGGCCCTCATCAGACCCATCATAGAGTATAATGCCCCCTTTGGTATGTACCTGACCAGACACATGCAGCAACTGGAATGTCCACAAAAGTTTCTTACCAAAAGAATACGGGGAATAAATGCAATGTCCTATGCTGGTCACCTCAAAGCTCTGTCTCTTTATTTGGTATTATACAGACTTCTGAGAGATGACCTTTGCCTGGCATACAAGGTATAACTGGATCCTGTGTTCATGAACCTTTTGCACATCTGCAAAACAAATAGTATTAGAACTGCTAGACTGAAAGACCTAAATTTTGCTTGCAACATAAATAGGACATGCTGGAGAGACAGATATGTTTCTCAGAGAATTCCCATTCTCTGGAACATGCTCCCCATCTATTTGAATCAGAGTTCTTCCCTATCCTATTTAAGTGCAACTTAATGGGTAATCAGAAATTCATCCCTGGTCTGGCCCCTATGTGTCTTATGGACAGAATCAGTCATTAAATCACTCCCTATATTATCCAAATTTGTGGATCATGATTAGGCTGCGTGGCTAAGCTAGGCTTATAAGGACCCTAAAGGATGTTAGCTTAGTATACACATATGAACTTATGAACCTTTGATATAGCAGTATGTGTTGGGAAGAGGGAGAACAAGGTAGCATAAACGATCAAGAAATTTTGCACCTGCTATCCCCACTACACATGCCAAGAAACACTGAAAAGTTTTGTGTGAAACAGATCTTGACCATGTTGCCTGCTTTTGGGAGTGATATAACTCCTTAGAAGACCCTACCCCATTACAAGCTATAGTGCCTGTTTGTGATCTTGGTCTCCATCAGGAATTCCTTGACACATGTATTTTATAGTCGTCACAAGACGGCCAATCAGCTTTTCCCCCTTCTCTTCCACTGGCAGTTCCCCTACTGCCTAGGAAACTAACTGATTCCAGGATGGCTGGGGCCTAGTCACAGCTTTAGCCCTCTATGCCATGGAGCTGGCTCTGTCATGGAATTTTCTAAGGCAGTTTTCAGATCATAGATAGGTCTAGATGATAGGTGCAGAATATTTCAGCATTACAGTGGGGGACTTTAATGTAATATCGGTTCCTGATAAGGACTGAAGGTTTGAGGAAAAAGGAGTACAGTACAATATAGTATAAAAATAAGAAAAGTCTCATGGAAGAGGAAAGTGGATAGTTATTTGGAGATATGTGAGAAAAGACGATACTGTTTGTAATGTGGGTGAAAATAACTGCATTATACCAAGAAATGTCCTGTAGAAGGAGGACTCTTAGACTAAATCACTTAATCCCTTATCCCTTAATGTATTATTTTAACATGTTAAGCATGGTAAAGGATAGGGATGGAATGAATGTGTATGAAATGAGTAGAGAAAATGGCAGACATTTGGCAGATAGTGAAGGAAGTAGGGCTTGGCATGTAGTGAAGAAAAAGAAAAGTGTATGATAGAATACAATTAAGGCTGTATGGCACAGGTTATGCAGTGTGAAGAGAAGAGGAAAAAAATAAGTGCAGAAACTGTTTGGGAAAATGATAGGGAATTAAGTAAGCTATATCTGTGGCAAGGGAGAAAACATTATTGCAAGGCTGATGCGAAGAGAACCGAAGGAATATGATTAAAAATGTTTAAGTATTTGTTAAACAAGTAAATGTCGGTTGTTGGCCTCTTTTCTGCCATAACACAGGCCATAAAGGCTGGAAGGCTTAAATCATGCAATACTGAATGTTAGGTAAGTGGAAATGAGCAGTAACGCTAAAACTCTCATTTATAATGAATGTTATAGGCTGAGTGAATGTAAGCTGGTGGCAAGTGGCAGAGGGGTAGAGTTAGCACTCATGGCTAATGGAGTGCATCCGGGTGAAGTTCTATCCCTAATCAAATAAAAGCCATCTCAGTGCAGTATGTTCTTAGGAAGACAGCATGAAAAGGAATGAAGTGATTTTGAGAAATCAAAAATGATTCAAGCAGTGTGAGAACCACTTTTCTGACAGCCTTGCCAGTAAACTACATGTTTGGGTAAGGTGATAGTTCTCTAGATTATTAAAGTCCACATTTGGTTTCTTAAGGACAGGGTTTATTATTTCCTTTTTCAAATTAGAGGGGAAAAACTTCTATCATTAGAAATGACCTACCGGTATGGAAAATAACTAGTAACCACTTCAGGACAAAGCCGAAAACCGGTCATCAAAAACCACGAACAGTTCAGCTAGGCTTACTTGGTCCCAATAAAGGCAGCTTCCAATCACATAGGACACCAGTTGCAATACTCCACAAAGATAAATATACCATGAATAAAACTAATCAGATTTATTCCAGCAAATTAGCGCTTTCATTAATAAACAGGAAACTTCATCAGACTCTCATTACATCGTACCTTGTTCACCTTAGAAAACCCTGATTTTCACCTCATTGGTTAAATCAGAACACATCACTTAATCACATCACTTTTACACAGTAATTGTATAACATTTCAAATAAAACACAAAAAATATGTATAATATCAAACAGACACAAACATTTATTAATAATATCATACTGATACAGTATAACATATGTGCCTGTCATGTAACCATAAAAACCTAAAACCATTATGTTACTCAAAACACCATATATATGTATGAGTGGTCTATATTATATAATCATGAGTTGTGCATATTCAAACCCGTATTATGAGAGTGACCATCCTGTGATACATAAGAAAAATGTTTTGAAAGGACAGATGGTACGGGTTGTCCCGTATGACTTCAGTTAAGGAAGAGTTGGAAAAGGAAGTTTTTATTCATGGTATATATTTTTCTTTGTGGAGTATTGCATCTGGTGTCCTAAGTGATTCGAAGCTGCCTTTATTGGGACCTAGTTAGCCTAGCTGAACTGTTCGTGGTTTATGGAAAATAACTAGGCAAAGTGCATCCACACACTTCTTCTTCTTCTACATTCCAGTAATGTGATTTGATGGGATTTGAACCAGCAGATCAACATCAATAAAGTTGTAGGACTTACTTGTTAGTGTAGGGGAGTACGGAGGTATGACAATTCCTCACACACACACACACACACACACACACACACACACACACACACACACACACACACACACACACTCAGTCACCTTACACTACTCATACCTCTAAATACCCTCAGACATGCAACCATTTATACCCATATGCACACATGCAGACTTCCTCCAACACTACCTGTCCAGTAAACACCGTGGCACTTACACGATTGAGTGAAAGTGAGCTTTTTACTGTGTTCATTAACACAGCAGTCAAGGTAGCACGTAGCTGAGCAATTCTCTGAATTGCTTGGCTGTGTATATACCTTACTACATGGATTTCCAGGGGGTGAACACATGGCTAATTAGCATAGGGCGCTTCCCCTAGAATGCCTTATTCGCAATAGGCTGCAGAGACAGCACACAATAGAACTGCACCATGAAGTGGTTCAGCATTGTAAGTGGGTGGCTGTGAATAAGAAATGGTTACCACAAGGTGTACACCAGACTTAACCACTAGTCCTGAAGGAACCACTCAGCGGAAGCAATAATACATCTTTTAATGAAAATCACAACTCACAGCATGAAGATACATAAAAAATCAAACAAAGTCTTGTTTCAGGGATTAAGCGCTTTCATCCACCAGTATGTGGACTTCATCAGAATCAATTAATCAATTAGATTGTCTCTATTTAAACACACTTTGGCGCCATTTCTAGGTAGTATTTTAAAGAGACAGATCACTACATATAATAAATACAATAAATACTGCTTAACAAAATATTAGTTAAAAACAACTCTATTCCAGATGTAATTCATACTCATTTGTCCAAAATAAGTACTTAAAAATCCTGTTGTTAAAAAAATTAATAAAAAGAACTGGACTGTTATATTTGTTCATTCATATTAACTAATAATACATACTGCTTGTTACAATAAGACTGTTTCCTGTCATTTAATGGTACATTCATTATAAATTCGATTCTGTTCATACATTTATTAAAACACCAGTGCCTATAAGGTCTAAACGCAATATATATATATATATATATATATATATATATATATATATATATATATATATATATATATAAATACTAAAATATATAAACATATATAAAATATTATAGAAACAGATATAGCAACAGTTATTCTATATTCTTCAATTCAATTTTCAGGGGCATTGTATATTAATGAAATTAATATGAACTTAATGCACAGTACATGGAAATGCATACATATCAAATGCAGTTGTGCGAGGCAACAAATACGTCTGTTAATTTAACTACTTAGGCAATATAGTACTGATCGTACTTAAATCAATATGTTCAAAAGTCAATGTTTTTTAAAAATATATATATCTATACTGATATGGAATATTAAATATTAACATCCTTAAATATATTTTTAAATATTCCACAATAGTATGCTAATATTAAAAACAGACTTGTGTATCATGATAACCTTTCTGAATTGTCCCATAGAGCATTACAACACTTTTAAAGCAGCAATACCTGTCTGCATTAGACAGAAGCAGAAATAAAAATACATACATTCATATTAAATGTAATGCTTTTGCAGGTAACTAACTCCCATACCTCCATGCTTGGGACAATACTCCCATACCCCCTTATTTAAATATACTAACTCTGAAGTCACACAACCTCAGAGGTGGAAACAACTACTTATTTTTTATTAAAGTATAATAGTTAATCATGAATGACACCTGCTCCAATACATGCTGTTACATTACCTCATATTTGACATTAATAAGTTAACATCATGTGTGAATTGCTACTTTATGAGTGGGCTGTGCAGCTCCACTACCTTGTTTTATGACTTTTACATGAAGCAGTTGTGGTCTACATATTCACAGAACTGAGTTCAGCAGAAATACTGATAACAACCAGCATATTTCTGGGGAAGAGAGATTAAGGTGTTAAAGTTTTCAATGGAAGAATAGTATAAAACATAAGGCACTTGAATCTACAACTCACTCTACAGAATAACGAGAAAGGGTTTAAAGGTCTGCAGTACTCATGTATTTGTAGGTAACATAGGTTCACCATGACTAAATCACAAGTAATGCTCTTTCTCTATTATGTATTTAAATGAAGCCTATTTTGAGTCCTGTCCACTTCTGACCAGGCAAGGAATGACACACTCATAACAGCTATCAAACAATAGACATCTGCACAGTCAGCCAAAGCTCCCAGTATAATAATATGCAAATTAACTATTATAACAAAGTGCATGTTTTTCACTTCCTTCCTAATTATTAGGCAGTGTTACTGCAGGTGTGCTCAGTGCAGTCACCATGCCTTAGAATTGCTCAGTCTAGGGAAAGCATTCAGTTAAAAATCTATCTACATGATTTTCATCTTTGCTTTCCAGTAAATACACATTCAAATCCAGGATAAATAGTAATAAAGTACATTAAGTTTCTAGGTTGGCATGGATCTGTAGGACAGTAATTTACTAAATAGAAAGTACATGTATAAGTAATGAAGATATCCTTTGGTCTGCCTCCTTGCAGCTGGTGGCCTTCGGCTCAGCAATGCACCATTGCATTTCATTTCTTACACCCATTCCCAGCAGCACTCTCTCTGCTGTCCTGTTGTCACGTAATCTGGAATACATTCAATTGCCTTGCTCATTTCCCAATGGGTAGTACTACAAATTATGCTTTACCTGGTCCAAAGCACCATGGATCTACTAATGCTACCTACTGAGGAACAGAGATATGTCCATCTAGCTTCTTAACTTTCATCATTTCTAGTTCTAATCATACTGTTTGTCCATAGACCCTCATATGTTTGTCATAGTATTATGACTTTCTTTTTCATGCTCTATTTTTTCTCCACAACAATAAGTTAAAACTACATCATCTTCATGTATTTCACTGTTTCATGCTATTTATTGAAGTTGCCTGTATAAATGTTGTTATAGTCTCCTGACACAGATATGTCCTTGTCTAACTTCAGTCAGCATAGTACTGATGTGGTGACCATTGCCGGAGCCCGTTTCATAATACAACTGAGGCTGTCCCTTATGCTGTATTCCCTTAAAAATGCAATGTTAACAAAGGGAGTGTCTGCACTTTATTCCCATGGTGCCTTTAGTAACATACCCATGGTTAACATAGGGTGTGATTTTGTGTGTATGTGTGTGTGTGTGTGTGTGTGTGTGTGTGTGTGTGGTGTCTATGTAGATAGATCGATAGATATAAAACATAAAATACACATGTATGTATGTATGTGTGTGTCTGTATATATACATATGTATATGTATACACATATACATACACACACACACACACACACACACACACACACACACACACACACACACACACACACACACACAATATATACATAAAGATGTAGATAAAGGACATAAAAGAAACAAAAGAGCAGAAGGAGTAGAGGGACACACTTTTAGAAAACAGAACATGAAGGGACTGGTTGTTTGACAAAAGAGCTTATAGAAAGTGTATGTGTTGACCGACTGAAGACTAAGGGGGGAGGTGATGGGAAATCTATGTTTGTAGAAGAAAGATAGTGGGAGATCAGCAACACAGGATAAAAGGTACTGGATGGTCTGACATTGGTGTTAAAGTTATGAGCATCAAAAGTCTTTTCGGGGTATTGTTAGTGGGATTGCAGAAGAAGGACAAGAACAGGGCCAATAAGAGAAGGAGAGACAGTGGTAATGGGGAAGGTGTGTACACATACAGGATGAGTCTATTACAAGATGTGTTAGGTTAGGAGAGAAGAAAAGGAGGAAGCGAGGAAGATACTGATGTGGACAAAGACTGCGTCAGACTTAACACTGGAGGCATTAAATCAAGATCATTTAAACACAATCAGGAAATGTGAAGATAAATCCCCTGAAGTTGCATGTGGCATCAGATGGTTTGGCCAATGAGGCAATGACAGTGGTAAATCAGGGAGCAGCAGAGTCATGGGAAAGATACAGTAAAATTATGGAACTCGTGGTCTTAACACTGCTGCTGTTGCTATCTGTGATAAACACAAAGAATGAAAGTATGGAATTAGTTGTGAGCTGGCATGACATATAGTTATATGTAGTAATAAGCAGCTGGGTACATACAAGAAAGGATCACAGCTGTGCAGCTGGGCATCTAGCACCTAAATGATAAGGTGAAGCAGGAAATGAAAGGTAGATTTGAACACCATGTTAAAGCAAGAGGCTTTTTAAACAAAACTGGTCATGAGGACAAGAGCTAGTAAGGGCAAAGAAGAACACCACACACTGGAGAAAACAAGTATATAGGAAAAGACAGGAAGATATGATGATTAGAAGATAAGACTGTGCTTTTGGCAAAAGCCGGGAAACAAACTGAGTCATGCTATAATCAATGGCAGTATCAGCAATGAAGCCATGATAGAACAGTGATCACTGCAGATAAAAGTGGGGTTATGGTCCTGTCTCTTTTAATGCAGGACAACCATATAATGCACAGGGCTGCAGCTATGAGCTGCTTGCAACTTTCATCTTGTAGCCTTGTGTTTGATTCTCTCAGCAATAAAGGCATGATAGAACAGTGATCACTGCAGATAAAAGTGGGGTTATGGTCCTGTCTCTTTTAATGCAGGACAACCATATAATGCACAGGGCTGCAGCTATGAGCTGCTTGCAACTTTCATCTTGTAGCCTTGTGTTTGATTCTCTCAGCAATAAAGCCATGATAGAACAGTGATCACTGCAGATAAAAGTGGGGTTATGGTCCTGTCTCTTTTAATGCAGGGCAACCATATAATACACAGGGCTGCAGCTATGAGCTGCTTGCAACTTTCATCTTGTAGCCTTGTGTTTGATTCTCTCAGCAATAAAGGCATGATAGAACAGTGATCACTGCAGATAAAAGTGGGGTTATGGTCCTGTCTCTTTTAATGCAGGACAACCATATAATGCACAGGGCTGCAGCTATGAGCTGCTTGCAACTTTCATCTTGTAGCCTTGTGTTTGATTCTGTCAGCAATAAAGGCATGATAGAACAGTGATCACTGCAGATAAAAGTGGGGTTATGGTCCTGTCTCTTTTAATGCAGGACAACCATATAATGCACAGGGCTGCAGCTATGAGCTGCTTGCAACTTTCATCTTGTAGCCTTGTGTTTGATTCTCTCAGCAATAAAGGCATGATAGAACAGTGATCACTGCAGATAAAAGTGGGGTTATGGTCCTGTCTCTTTTAATGCAGGACAACCATATAATGCACAGGGCTGCAGCTATGAGCTGCTTGCAACTTTCATCTTGTAGCCTTGTGTTTGATTCTCTCAGCAATAAAGGCATGATAGAACAGTGATCACTGCAGATAAAAGTGGGGTTATGGTCCTGTCTCTTTTAATGCAGGGCAACCATATAATACACAGGGCTGCAGCTATGAGCTGCTTGCAACTTTCATCTTGTAGCCTTGTGTTTGATTCTCTCAGCAATAAAGGCATGATAGAACAGTGATCACTGCAGATAAAAGTGGGGTTATGGTCCTGTCTCTTTTAATGCAGGACAACCATATAATACACAGGGCTGCAGCTATGAGCTGCTTGCAACTTTCATCTTGTAGCCTTGTGTTTGATTCTGTCAGCAATAAAGGCATGATAGAACAGTGATCACTGCAGATAAAAGTGGGGTTATGGTCCAGTCTCTTTTAATGCAGGACAACCATATAATACACAGGGCTGCAGCTATGAGCTGCTTGCAACTTTCATCTTGTAGCCTTGTGTTTGATTCTCTCAGCCTTTACCTGCATAATGCACAACTTTGAGAATGTTTCTTAACCAGAACACTACTCCCAGGCTGCCCCTGAAAAAAGGCACTAATAAATAGTCAGAGTTGAATAAATATAGCTAAATAAATGGAGGAAATAGTGAGTAAAGTGAGTAGTAGTGAATATTCTGGGTGAAGTAAAGTTCACTGTAGATAAGACTGAAAGGGGAAGAGAAGGAGAGGTTGAATGTGTGGGTGGCCCATAAAGGGAACGATAGAAAAAATATGGTGGTTAGTAAGGGAATACAGAGCACTTAATAGAAGGAAAAAGGCTGCAGACATATTATGTAACAGCACTGGAAGGTGTGCAAAGTCAATTCATTTGTTCGGGATTTGGGAACTTATGTGAACAGTGACCTAACTTTTGACAAACGTGTCTATTGTAAGAAAGTCCTTCTCTATTGCATATAGAAGGACTTTCTTACAATAGACACATGCTTGTAAACACATGGTTTGTGCCTAGCTCTAGGGATGTAATTGTCCTTCTTTACTCAGCCCTCATAAGGCCAGTAATTGAATATAATGCCCCCTTTGGCATGCATCTGTTCAGACACATGCAACAACTGGAATGCCCACAGAGATACCTTGCTAAAAGGATACAAGGCCTAAACAAAATGTCCTACATGGACTGACTCTCAAAGACCTGTCACTTTACCTGGTATCCTACAGACTGCTAAGAGGTGACCTGTGTTTGGCATACATGGATTTATTGCACATCAGCAAGTCAAATGACATCATAAATACTTGGTCTGGGGTTTAGAGGGACAAGTATATTTCTTAGAGGATACTGCTGCTGTGGAACAGACTCCTCATCCACATTAAACAAAGTTCATCCCTGTCCATATCCAAGTGCAAATCAGATCTATGGATGGGAAGCAGAAAATTTACCCCAGGTCTGCCCCATGCACTAATAATGGACAGAGGCAGCTCTTAAATGCTTAACCCATGCATTGGTCCCCTCCAATTATCTTTGGTATGATCCCAATTATTCTCATTAGAGGTAATATATAATTATCTACCATGAGATGGGTAAGGCCAATCTACACCAAATAGGATAGGTTATTTCAAACACTAAAGGGAAAACTGACTAGGTTTAAAGTGCCCTGCAAGGCCATCTAGCCTAGTACTTAGCTATGAACCTATAAAGACAGTATAAACCATGGATGACAAACTTCTATACATGTAATGGAAAATGTCCAGGTGAAATAGATATGAAAGAATAAAACAGTAGATGCTGTGATGAAAGCTAGATATGAGCAATGGTTGAGAGCCTCGTGGACATGAGTGATGTGATCCTAAACAGAGAGCTTTAGGTAAGAGAGAAACAAAACAGGATTATGCTTAATGGTAGCTCATGCTCTTAACGTTGTGGTGAAAGGAGCAGCAGAAGTCTAGAAATACAGACCGACTTCAGGAATTATGGTGAGAAATGATATGAAACAGTGTCAAAAGATGATCATATCAGACAAATTAAGGGATACATCAAGGAAGAAGTAAAGAACAGTATTTAATCTTGTAAAAGGAAAGGAAAAAAGTGCTGTGAAAAGATTACTGGCCTTGAAAATATGATGTTGTTAAAGTGTGCTGTAACTGAGTGGCAAAATAAATATAGAAAGATGAGAAGTGAGGTGGGAAAGAGAAAAGACATTTGAGGAAGGCAGAAAAAGTCATTGAAAGTCAGCTGACATATCAAGGTGAATCTAAAGAAGAAGATAGCCAAAAAGTAAGTGATGAGGATGATATCCATATCATGTGTACAACTTTACAAGTTTCCTCATATATATATTTGGAAAGTTTAGCAAAGCTTGACCACACAGTGATCTTTGATAAATGAAAAATGTATAAGAAGGCTGCAGATCTGATAAGAAAATATTGAATTAATTCTTTATTAAAATATTTATAAATGAATGGGATGGTAAGATTCCATCACAGAACTGTAATATGGCATGGTTAAGCACAAGTGGACAGATAGGAGCGAAATGAAGAAAGGTGTAGAGAACTTGAGGGACTTCAGTTAAATAAAGCATAGCACTAGATGAGCTGCATCCCTTGATGTAAAATATGGATACAATGTTTCCAGGAGTAGTGACAAAACTGCAAAGTATGTAGTTAAAAATGAGAATGGTTCCATAAAACTAGAATATGGCAGAAGTGGATTGTTTTGCACAAAGATAAGTTCAGGAAGACATTAGGCAATCACAGACCTCTTGCCTCACTTCCATCATACAGAAGGTTTTGAAAAAAATTAAACGAGAAAGGCTGCTAAGATTCCTAATGCTAATGGCCATGCAAATGAGTGGCAACGTGGTTTCATGTAGTACAGGTCTTGCCATACCACCTTCATCCAGTTATATGACTAGGTAAGCAGTAAGGCAGAGAAATGAAAGCCCATGAATGCAGTGCATCTGAACTTTAATAAAGGCTCTGGTGCCTGAGTCATTCAAGAATTCAAAGGTCAGATGATCAAGTGACTCCTAACTGAGACCAGCTTCATAATGGAATGAACCCTCAATACACAATTTTCTGCATTTGCATGCTTGTGCAAAAAAATTAAAAACTATTTGGAATGTGATGTTCAGAGGCTTAATGTTTTTGCCTCTTAGTTAAATATGCAATATAAAAAATAAAAGAAATATGTCCCAAACTAACATTTGTAAAAATTGCAAAACATAAAACAAAAATTATGATATACAGTAACACAGAGTTGTCTTCTTCATAGTAAAATCTGATTAAAAAATCTGTATGAAATAAAACACAACTTAAATAAGCACACTTATTTGTCAAACATAAAAAACAATCTAAATTAAATCTCAGCAATGTACTAGTCCCTAAATGGCAAACATAGCCTTCAGTTTCAATACACTGCTGATTGATACCATGTAATTCAATCCTAGAAAAACAGCGGCAATACATTTCATATGCCCTCTAAGTTCCTTATACTCGAGATATAAATCAGGTGACCCTCCCCTGGATCCCAGGGTGATGTGGTCAATAGCAATGTATTTAAATGAATGAGAGGGAAAATTTCTGATCTGCTTAAACAAGGCATTCCTCTCATCCCCTCGAGAAATATCACGCTGATGTTTGTAAATCCTGTTCTTTGGTGACTTTTTTGTTTTTTTTCTATATAAAACAATGACACATCTGACACTTTGCCACCTAAACTATTCCTTTGCTGTCACAGTGGTACCTACATGCAAGTTTAATAGTCCAGAAGGTCTCAAAATGTAAATCAGATGCTTGGAGAATGAACCTACATTGTGAACAGTGGCAACATTTAACCATTATACCCTTGGACTTAACAACAGGGGGTCTGTCCAACAGTGCTTTAAAACAAATGTCCTTCTTATAAACAACTACTGGACCATGGCCCACCTTGTTATAATAGTCATGTTCTACCCCAAAAAGGCACCAGTTCTTACAAATAATACTCTGAATCCTTTCAAAGTGCAAGTTGTAAGGTAACACCATGGCTTTCCAAAAAATTAACTTGTTTTTCAGAAACTATAGGGGCTCCACTTATGGGGTTGTGTCAGCTACTGTTCATAGTCCCTAACAAGGGAGAGAAGTATCCCAGATGTCTCTTTTTCTCAACTTCCCTGAAAATATTATTTAAGAACAGTTCATGGTAACCCCTTCTTTCCAACACCCCCCACAATTTATTACATTTCTCTTGAAAAGTGGTGTCATTGCTACCCATAAAAGCCAACCTGACACACTGACCTTTCACCAATGACTTCTTTTGGTGAAGGGAATGTCAACTATCGAAATGTAAAAGGAATTGGAATGTGTGGGTTTTCTGTAGAGTGTAGACTCAAATCTTTATAGGAATCTATCCTTCATGATAGAAATATCCAAGGACATTTGTTTTAAAACTCTGTTGGACAGACCCTCTGTTGTTAAGTCCAAGAGTGTAATGGTTAAATGTGGCCACTGTTCACAATGTAGATTAAGTCTTGAAGCATCCGATTTACATCTTGAGAGCTTCAATGCTATTAAACTTGCATGCAGGTACCATTGTGACAGCAAAGGAACAGTTTATGTGGCAAATGTGTCATTGTTTTATACAGAAAAAAACAAAAAGGTCACTGAAGAACAGGATTTGCCAACATTAGTATGATATTTCTCGAAGGGATGAGAGGAGCGCCTTGTTTAAGCATATCAGAAATTTTCCCTCTCATTCATTTAAATACATTACTGTTGACCACATCGCCCTGGGATCCAGGGGAGGGCCACCTGATTTATATCTTGAGTAAGAACCTATGTACAACAATAAACAGGACATGCTGGAGGGATAGATTCCTGTCCCAGCGACTCCCCTCACTCTGGAATAGAATCCCAATCTATGTTCGACAGAGCTCCTCTCTGACCCTCTTCAAGAGAAATCTTGATGAGTGGATGGGTAATCGTAAGTTCTACCCTGGGATCACTTCAGGAGCCCTGTTGACAGAGGCCCAGGTTACTAATCTAATGGGGAGGCAAAAGCCATCACTCTGTGGCTAGGCTTATAAATGCCCATGGGCAGATAGCGTAGTACTTACCTATGAACCTATGAACCTATAAGGAACTTAGGTTGCCGATGAAATGTAATGCCGCTGTTTTTCCAGGATTGAATCAGATGGTATTAATCAGCAGTATATTGAAGCTGAAGGCTATGTTTGCCATTTAGGGACTAGTGCATTGTTGAGATTTAATTTAGATTGTTTTTATCTTGGGCAAATAAATGTGCTTATTTGAGTTGTATTTTATCTCATACAGATTTTTTGAATCATTCTTTTGTATATGTTTGTACTGCTACAAGTGCTTATGTTTATCTTCTCATGTATGTTTCTTTAAATGTTGACAATAAAGTTTTAATTGTGGAAGTCATGTGGATTTTTAGTGCTATAAAAGGGTGAGGTTTCATGGGATGAGTATTCTGAAGAAGTCCATTGTACCCAGGACAAAAGCACTAAATGTTTTATTTAAAAAAGTGAGGTGCTATGGTTGCTGCAGTTCCTTTGCTTTGTTTTTTTATCAGTTTGTTGTGTTTATAGTTCTAAGTTCACATGGGGAGTTCAGAGAAAAGACCACAAATAAAAAGTTAAAATCTACTTTTTGTTATTTGGGTTAATTTTCCAGTATCAGCACTGTAATGTTACACTCCCATGGTGCAGTTCTTAGGATGAGATTTTTTTTTTAATTTTGAATTTACTTATTCAACTAAATATGTACTATTCGTGTTTTGTGTTGAACATTTGTTTTGATAAAGTTAAGGTGAGATATTAAACTGCGTTCCAATTTACAGAAGTTGGTAGAACCTCAGGTGGACATAAAAAAATCCCATGGCACTTGTTGGGATTTCCCTCGTGTCCTAGCCAAATTTTTCCTAGTCAGTATGAGTATCCACTTGGGTCTTTCATACAAATCACCCATTACTAGTGTGACTAATCCTGTCAACAAAGGTATTTTTTACTCTGTAAAGGCTTGCAGCCGAGGCGCTAGAGAGGAGAGACAACTAAAAGGTTTTTATTAAATTCTTATTTTGGAAAGTAGAGCTGTTTTCACTGGTCTTTTGTGTGGTTTCAGAAAGGTATTTATTTATTTGTTTGTTTGTCTTCTTGCTTGCATTTGTTATAAGTATAGACTGAATGGGTAGAGCACTTTTTCAGTGGAGGCCCAGAGAGATACACTTCAGTATAGTAAAACACAAGGATTTTTACAAGCAGGAAGAATACAGCAGTAAATTTTGCAGCCAACTACATGCAAAACATTTATAACTTAGTGGACACAGATTTACATATGAAATGTTATTCAAAACAGTTTCATCGGGTTTGACTTTCTAAAAGACGTATGTAAAAGACATGAAAAAAGTTCAGGCAAAGCAAAAGCAGTTAACATCATTACTTTTTTATTTGCATTAGACAGGTGAAGATGATTTTATTTATTTTATTTTTAGGGATTTGCTAAGTAGGTAGGTGGGCTGGTCCAAGGACCATTTTTCAGCCACTACCTGGACAATATTATAGGGTTACTGCTACAGTTGTTATAAGAAGCGTTGTTTACATTGAACAATCAGAACAATTCAGTGCTATTGTATAAAGCAGATTACATTTACCACCTTGACATGCAAAAGCAAATTCACATTCAAGACTTGCATTTTACACTTCCACATACATAACACGTTAACAGTCTGCATGTAAAAAGTGCTGTCAGTTGACAGTTAAACAGCTGTTGATCTGGTATGTTTGTAGCATGTCAACGCTATGTATGTGTACATCTGTGAAAAACAAGCAAAAAATACAGAACTGTGAGCATGTTTTTCATCTGATCACAGTCAAACATCAAGTTGTGTCCCTAATCAGGAAGTAGTTATTCCTGAGCAAGGTTGCCTGCATTTGAAGCCTGACATATTTCCCAGAAAAAAATGTTGACAAGCTATTTGGACTTTCTTCACCATCAAAAAAGGTGTTCTCTATGACTATGGCAAAAGGCTTATTCTGAAGGAATTCTTTCTGTGAAGAAAAGCTAAAACTGTTTTGTCATATTTCATAATGTTTTTACATCCATAATTATATTTATATTATAGCTGCACAGCATATCTATTGCAGTTTTCATCCTTCAGGATTCAACATCCAGCATATGTTTATTAAATTTCATTCACACGTTAAAAAAAGAATACATCAAAATTATAAAAATATCTTGTAGTTATTAAGTCAGATTTATTGCTCTTAAAAGGGAATTTGTTAGGCACATGACAAGTACAGACAGAAAATGTGTCTTTTTTTCAACATCTGTTAACCATCAAGGGGTCCTCCAATGGTATCAAACTCATTAATTCTTAGAGGCAGGGGGCCCAACCTACACTCAGGCAAGAGATGGATGGTGAAAATTTGTCATCCAAACAGGCATGGAGCAGTTTGTGCCCCTACCAGTGCTTGAATTTCTATATGTCTGCAGTAGAAGGGCATCTTCATCCATATGGCCCAAGAGTCTGCAGCTTCACCCCTCTAGTTTGGGACAATTTGTATTTTAGGATGGACCCTAATTGTCCCCAGGCCAGGGGGCTACTCTGCACTGTTCTCCCTTACAGACTTTACTCACTTAGAGCAGCTGCTATAGTAACATTTCTGTTATGTCACTAATCCCACCCCTGGTGACTGATGTTAGCACCTGCATCACTGCAGTGACCCACACAGTCCCAAGATGCATGCTTATTCCCACACGTATGTCCTGATAATACCATCACTGGCTTAGGATTGCTAAGTCCACATCCTCTTGGTAATGGTCCTTGTTGTTGTGTAAGACTCATCTTGTGAGCAAACACCATTCCCTCCATCCAGGATGGAAAGCCATTTGCACTCATTTGCCATTCTTTCCTACCCAGCTCTTTGACTGTCCAAGCTGCTACTTGAATTCAGGTCATAGAGCTCATTCAGATAGGGAAAAAATGTGAAACGTAAGTCGGCTTCCAGAAATTCAATATACAGGTCAACTATCACATTTAGATTTAAGAAGTAAAACTCACATACTGGCAATAGCAAAATGACCTAACAAGCTTTAGTGTTGAGATACACATAAAGAATGGCAGTTTCAGGGGCAATATGCACGTTATTTCTAAAGTATAATTCCTTAAAACCATTACTAAAAATTATCCAATTCTAGGATATTGCTTCCTTTGCAAAATGCTAGTTCAGTGTGGCGTGGTACAAAGTTACATTACATTCAGTTTCTCTTAAGTGGTTGGTAGTTGACTTCATTTCAAGGTATGAAATGTTTTTTATATCAAGAACATTCTGTATTAAATTAGGATCTGAAACTAATATGTGATAAAGTAATGATCAAGACCAAAAGGTGCAGTCACAAAACCACAATTTCTCAGACAAAAAATCGAATCTCAAAAAAAGTTCCAAGATGCTATAAACTTTTATCAGGGTGCTTTGCCTCACTCCACTCCTGACAAGGGGGCTGCACCACTCAATTCCTGTTACTTATATATACTAACTCCAAGATCACTGTACCTTTAAGTAAGAGTAATTTCTTCAGATACAACAATCTCAGTGGTATTACATATATTACAGTGATCATACTTTTGTGATTCCGCTTAGAGTGTCAATCACTAGTACTTGACACTTCAGCTTGGCACCCAGGTAATGCAGACACTGGCTCCTATATATAGGTAACAAATACAGGCTTGCAGAGGCATGTAACTGTAACACCATGCAAAGTTCCATTATTTATATTTTTTAAGGGGTGAGTATAACAGCAGCAGTATAGCAGTGTCAGTGGTATAAAAGGTACAACAGGTCAGCATGGGGGGGGGTGCTACAATCCTGAATTTGCTGTCCTTCAGATGAGATGCTAAACTGAAGCCCCATCTACATGAGCTGGTGGTAGCACAAACAGATGTAAAAGATCCTATGGCATCTATCAAAAAGAGTAAGGGAACTTATCCAATGCCCTAGCCAAATTTCCTCTAGTAGAATGAATAGCACCTTGGATCTCCCCTGAAAAGAGGCTACTAACATAATGGGACTAACCTGTCAGCAAAGGATAAATAAAAATAACCCTCTTCTTCATGATGAGAGATATGTTCAGAACTTATTTATATTAAGCTGCTATGATTGTGAACTTGCTTGCTATATGTAGATACAAAGTGCAGGCTTACTCTGGTACACCAATGCTACAGTCTGCAAAGCTGCATTATTTTTTTTTCTGAAGGAGATATTCATATTATTTCTTTTTAGAGTTATGAATGCAATTGGTGTACTGAGTTTGCAACCTAAGAAGTAAAATCATATCCACAGAGCCGGACAATAGATAGATATAAAACAGCACATACTGCATGTTGATAAAGATGCATAAATGCTCTTATATCAAAATTACAGTCTAATTGCAGCATATGCAATGTTTTCCTGAAGTTTGTTTGAAAATCTCAAACGGTTTTATAGATACAGTCCTATCCTGTTACGTATCATTGGGAGGCCTATGCAGCTACCAGACTGCTTAGTTTTGTGACATTAGCTTCTCAACAAAGATATACATATTATATGTTTTAGCTGATGAACTTAAGAAATATTAGAATCATATTGTTATTATGATGTTACAGCATCATAAATAAAACAAAACACCAATTTCTTATATAGTTATATTTTCTGCCATTTTACTTGTTTGTGCAAAAATAAAACAAAAAACAAAGCTATCCATTCTCTTCAGAGCAGCAAGTATAAATGATATCAGAACATAAAGGTAACAAAACAGGCCTAAACAGATTATTTATTTCATTATAAAAGTGTGATATTTACTTATTTTAAATGTAACATAAACAATGATTTAAAATGTTTAATTTTTGAACATTCAAGATGTATTTGCATGCTTGCCTTTGAAGCTAGGTGCATAATTTAAGTATTACAGGAAACTATTCTACTATAATTCCCAGAAAACTTAATGAGACTGCGGTAATCAGTCTCTAAAGTTAAAACTCTTTCTAGACAGGGAGCAATGCCACCAAAAACAAGATTGGGGCACATACTTCTTGAAACTAACTGGGTCTAAAGGGATTGATACCAATCATAAAAGTGACAGTAAGTAATGTTTTGTTTTGTTTTTTCACTTCTCCCCCACCGTCCTCTCTCACATTGGCAGCCATCCCTGTGCCTCAAATCCTTTGCTGGGTCTACAACCACTCTGAGCAACACCCAGGCTAGTGCCCAATTTTGAGTCAAGGCCAGAGAGGATCTTAAGGTCATTCTGGGGGTTCACTGCTGTTCACCTTCAAGCCAGGAGTTTTTACACTTTTTGATATACCCTGTAACACCCCCACTTTCAGATCCTATGGTTATGCCCGAGTAGTGGGCATGCAATAAAAACATGCAGTGTATTGCCTTGCCTTCACTGCAGCTCAGTCATGCCTGCCACTTTTTCCCCTCCTTTGGACCACACCTTTTCAGTGCTACATCCCTAGCCTCAACCAGGGATCTTCACAGGGGATGCCTACAGGACCCCCCTTCCTCCTAAGGATGGTAACACCCACTCCTCCCTGCTACTCTGTCAGCTGCTCAAGATACTAATCAAACATGGGTTAGCTGGGCTATAGTCAGGGTTTTATCCCTCTACGTACCAAAATGGCACCAAAAGTGACACTAAATGATGTTGGTGAAGTCTGGTCAGCCTGATAATGTAAGTATACAGCTGAAAACCCAGGAATACCTTCAGTTATTTTGCAAATGGAGCCTTCCCACTACTGAATAATACTCTCTTCCATTCCTTGCCCACTGACTGTTTTCATAGCCAAGTTTTAATCTGGTGTCCCTCCCTATTCTAACCTCTTTTCAATCCACTACTCCTTCTGCTCTGTACTAGCTATACATCATTAATATTCACTTCCTTATTCTTCCTGCTTCTGTTCCATAACTGGACAGACTGCCTTCTGCCCTTTATTATTTGTAATGGCCTCTTCTTCACATCCAGTCATACATTTTCCATATATTCTTTCATTTCTTTTATAAATGAGCATTTTACCTCTCCTGCAATTGCATTTAAAACCACAATCAGCATCTGGATAAACCCTCATAATTCCCTCTTCAGTATACATGCATTCTCCCTTACCTACCTCTGATCCTTTCAGCACTGCTTTCCTTACCCCATCTTTGTTTACTTCCTTTCAAGAACTGTCTTTTTCTCTCTCTCCTATTACTCTTTCATACCTTGCCAGATTGGTGTCCTAATGTTAATATCTTTGCCTCACAGTTTCAGAGTCTGGTATTTACCTTTGTTCATTAGCTGTGTGGAGATGTTCTTCATCTCACATTGCTGCAGTCCTAACACTTGGGTAGTCCGCTGTCCCAGTCGGCCCGAATACCAAAGTATAAGGCTGACGTCGGTCAAGGCGCATTTGACTGACATCAGAACGTCAGGGTACAAATGCGCATGACCGACGTCATATCCTCAGTCTTTTTTGCCGCATGGTCCGATGCAGAAGCAGTATTGCGAGTGCAGGTTGGCGTTCTGAAATTTTCTGAAGTCGGAGTTTCAGACCGAATCAAAGTTGGCTAAGTACCCGTTGGGAATATTTTGGTTTTTCTTGCCTCAGTATTTAACCGGATGTCAGAAAAAGTGAATAACTGTATTTCTTGTGGGAAACAGATACCTCATAGAGATTACCATACATTGTGTATACCTTGCTTAGGGCCTGAGCACGGCGTTGTTGGCTGTCGCTCTTGTGCTAGATTTAACAAACGCACTATTAAGAGAAGATTAGATTGTGCCAGGTTAGTTTTGGGAAGTGTTGTAATTACAACATGCCGTCGGATGCTCCGCTTCCTAAACAGCGCAAGACAAAGCAGCGAACCCTAGGGTGCAAGCACCGTCTGTCCCGGACGCCGGTTCTTTAGAGGGCTCGGTGGAGCCGGTGGTTCTACCAGCAGTTCCTCTGGATTCTCATGGAGAGACTTTACTGTTACAAGATGTGTCCTCTCAGGAGGTAGGCCAGGCTGAGGGGGCTTCTCAGGTAGCTGTTCTCCCGTCCCTTTCTAAGGTGGTTAGACCCTCCCTTCTGTTTCCAAGGCTCCTTCTAGAGGCCGGCCAGGGTTAACTTCAGTGGGGTCTCCCCTAGTTCTTCAGGGTCTCTGCCTAAGAAACATATGCTTAAAATGGCAGAAGATTTGATTACTATGATTAGAGGTTCTTTACCCCCCCCTGATAAGAGGCCTAGGGTGGAACCTGAGCTTGAGAGTTTTGAGCAGTGTTCGAGGCTTCTGAGTCTTGACTGAAGACTTGCAGGAGTATCCTCCTTATTCTGATTCTGATGTAGATGACTCTACACCTTTGGCTTCTCCTCCTGAGGATTTTTCTTTTTCAGAGACTCTTCATTCCATGAGGGAGCATTTTAAATGGGAAGGTCAAGATTTCTCTGATTCTAGGAAAAGGCTTAGGGAATTTTGTTTCTACCCCAGCATAGGCCTTTAGCTATACCTCCTGTTCTGGATGTGGTAGAGGATGTTTTTGCAGAGGCTTCCCTGAACCCTGATTCTTTGCCTCCTGCCCCAGTTAAACCGGACAGGTATTATAGGGTGCCTGAAGCTCATAAGTATCTTTTAAGAGTCCTAGGGCAGACCCAGAAACTGTTTCTCAGGGCCCTAAAGGTGTTAAGGCTTCTGTTGTTAAAAATCCTGTTCCTTCTGATAAAGAGGCAAGGGCTTTGGATAGATGGGGGAAAAAGGTGTATACTTCTTCCACTTTAGCCATGAGGGCTTTGAATTGCCAGTTTCACATGTTGAAATACCAAAATTATCTCCTTTCACAATTGAAGTCTAAGGTGGATGCTCTGGCGAAGGTATTGAGTGTAAAGAGTTTCAGGATTTGGTTCATGTTTCTGAACAGGTGGGTAAGCATTCCTTGCAATGTGGTTTTGATGCTGTACAGGCCTCTTCGAGGGTGGCAGCCACTGGTTCTGTTCTTCGCAGGCACGCCTGGCTGAGGGATCAGAATTTAGCTGAACATGTAAAGACAAGGATTTTAGATGCTCCTTTACAATCTGATGTGTTATTTGGTGCGCCTGTGGAAGCAGTTTTAAAGAAAATGGAGGACAAGGCTAAGTCTATGCAGACTGTTAAAGATTTTTTGCAGGTTCAGCCTCCAAAGTTTAGTAGAAATTGGCCTACTAAGGGGTGGACTTATCCTTCTTATGATTCTCAGTCTAGGGGTAGATCTAGGCGTGGTAGGGGCAGAGCTCAAGGTTCTTTTAGGCCTAGAACAGGCAGTTCGCCTGCCCAGTCTTCTGGTGAGGGCAGGGGTCAGTCCTTTCGTAAAGCAGACCCAATGACTTGCCTTTTCAGCTGCCAGAGCCTTCTCGTCTGGCAGCACCTTTGGGAGGAAGGCTGGCACTTTTCAAAGAAAATTGGAGTGTTATTACCCACGACAGATGGGTATTGGATATCGTTCACCACGGTTACAGGTTTTATTTCCATACCTTGCCTCCTTTCAAAGGCATGCCAGACATTCCTCCTATACAAAGAAAAGAGGCTCACAAGCAAATTTCTCTGTTGCTCCAGATAGGGGCCATTCAGCCGGTTCCTGTGCCAGAAAGGGGCCTAGGATTTTATTCTCGCCTGTTCCTAGTACCAAAAAAGGGGAACACGTGGAGACCAATTTTGGATTTGTCTATCCTCAACACTTATTTGGACATTCCCAAGTTCAAAATGTTGATGTTACAACAGCTTTTACCTCTGCTGGGCAAAGATCACTGGATGGTAACTTTAGATCTCAAGGAGGCTTACCTTCATGTGCCTATCAGACTCAGTTGCAGGAAGTATCTGCGTTTCCGAGCTGGAAATTCACATTATCAGTTCTCTGCATTGCCCTTTGGCTTATCTACTGCGCCCAGAGTATTCACAAAAGTTCTGGCTCCAGTTGTAGCTTTTTTCAGGCTAAAAGGAATACAAATCTATCCTTACTTGGACGACTGTCTGATTCTGGCTCATGAAAAGGACGAGCTTCTTCAGCATCTGGAATATGTGGTAGCAGTGCTAAGATGCCTGGGGTATTCTGTGAACGAAATAAAGTCCAGTCTAGTACCCTCTCAAGACATGTGCTTTCTGGGTGTGAGACTGAATACAGCAGCCCAGATGGCCTTTTTAACCCCGGACAAACAAAAGAGTCTATCCCTTTACTTCCATCAACTATCTCATCAGTGCGTGCTGACTGCAAGGACAGTCCTTCAAGCATTAGGGTTCATGGCATCTTGTATTCTGGTGCTTCCCAATGCCAAACTGCATATGAGAAAGCTGCAATGGTATCTAAAAAATGTATGGACACAGCACTGCCAGGATTTGGACACTGTCATTCCAATAATACCTTGCATTCAAAAGGAATTTTTGTGGTGGGCTCAGGAATGTCACCTAAACAAGGGACTCTCTGTGACCCGGCCAGAGGCGAGTCAAATTCTAACGACAGATGCCTCAGACATAGCTTGGGGAGCTCATCTGAATGGAAAGTGGATACAGGACAAGTGGCCTGCCAGACTACAGCATCTACATATCAACATGAAGGAGATGTTAGCAGTCCAGTTTGCATTAATGGCTTTCAAGGAGTTACTTCTTCCTGGGCAGGTGTTGATTCTAACAGACAACACAACTGTCATGTGGTACATCAACAAGCAAGGGGAACACATTCTTATCCTCTATGCAGGCAAGCAATGATTTTGTGGGAGACTGCTCAGCTTGCAGCTAAATCTACAGGCAAGGTTTCTGCCAGGAGCACAGAACTCCTTAGCAGATGTGTTAAGCAGGCAAATCATGGATCCCCACGAGTGGAAACTGGATCTTCATGTATTTCGACAATTGACAGTGTCCTGGGGAACTCCAGACATAGATCTGTTCGCTTCTCCACTAAACCACCAGCTGCCAAAGTTTTGCACGAAAAGGTTTCATCACACAGCTTGGAAAGTGGATGCTCTTTCGTTCAGTTGGGAAAATCTTCATGTGTATGCCTTTCCACCTCTGCCTCTCCTCCCAAAGGTACTCCTAAAGGTCAGACAAGACAAGCCAAGGATGATTTTGATAGCTCCAGATTGGCCTCGGCAACACTGGTACCCATTACTGAGGAATCTGGTAAGGAAGCCTCCATGGCCTTTACCTTTAATTCCACACCTTTTGTCTCAGAGGGACGGTCATCTTCTCAATGTCAAGCTTCACTCTCTTCATCTAACAGCCTGGCATATTCTGTTTTGAACCACAGCAGGTCTCAACTTCCTCAACAAGTTTTGAATGTGATTATGGAAGCCAGAAGACCTAAAAGTGTATGCAGAAAAATGGAAGAGGTTTTTATTTTGGAGTGCAGCAAAGGATTTGGATGTTTCTGAGCCTAATTTGAGTGTGGCTCTTCAATATCTTACTGAGTTATTGGACAAAGGTTTGTCTTTCTCTTCCATTAAGATTCATGCTGCAGCAATTTCAGCTCACTATGATTGTGACCCACCATTGTTTTCTCATCCTTTGTTCAAGCAATTTCTTAGAGGGCAAAGAATATAAGACCCCAGAGCTCCTACTCCTGCTTGGGACCTCAATTTTGTGTTGGAGAAACTTACTCTACAACCTTTTGAGCCTCCGGCTACTGCTGAATTGAAATACTTGTCATGGAAGACTGCTTTTGTGTTGGCCATTACTTCTGCAAGAAGGGTTTCTGAATTGCAGGCCCTTATGGCGGTTGAGCCTTTTTGATTTTTCATAAGGATAGGGTATCATTACGTACTAATCCTTCATTTATGCCTAAGGTGGTTTCTAGTGTGGCTTTAAACCAAACTATTCATTTGCCTACTTTTTATGCAGATCCCCAAAATAAGGGGAAAAGATTTTGCACACTTTAGATGTACACAGGCAGTTGCGTTATTATTTAAGCAGGACTAGGGATTTTAGGCAGTCTCAGCAGTTGTTTGTTTCTTTTGCTTTGAGTTCCCAGGGCAAGCCTGTGTCAAAACAAACTATATCTAAGTGGATTGGGTTTTGCATTGCATTCTGTTATTCCCATCATGGCAAGGAGATTCCAGCTGGGATTAGGCCTCATTCCACGAGGGCTACTGCCACTTCAACAGCATTTCTAAGGGGTGGCAACTAAGGATATTTTGGAGGCAGCTACTTGGAGTTCAGTGCATACTTTCTCCAAGCATTACCACCTTCCTCTCTATTCTAAATCCAGGGCTGGTTTTGCCACTGCTGTGTTGCAGGGCATTTTGGCAGCTCCTGCTTCATTATAGTTTAGCCATCCTCCCTTACCTCTGCTTTGGGATTCTACCCAAGTGTTAGGACTGCAGCAATGTGAGATGAAGAACATAGTACAGTTTTGTACCTACCATAAATGTAGATGTTCGAAGATCCACATTGCTGCAGTCCTCCTTCCCCTCTGTGTTTAGGGGTGGTTGTGTGGGTGGGGTTCTATTTTTGAAAATTTGTATATATTGTACATATATTAGGTACAGGAGTGTTTGGTGTTTTTTGGTTTTGGCCTTATCTTTTTAGGGTCTTCTGACATCTGGGGCAAGAAAAGACTGAGGATATGACGTCGGTCATGCGCATTTGTACCCTGACGTTCTGATGTCAGTCAAATTGACCGACGTCAATACTTTGGTATTCGGGCCGACTGGGACAGCGGACTACCCAAGTGTAAGGACTGCAGCAATGTGGATCTTCGAACATCTACATTTATGGTAGGTACAAAACTGTACTTTTTGCATGTTCTACCCATGTCTTCATGGGTTTTCTCTGTGAAGCCGTTTCCTCTGTCCTTCAAGAAACATGCTGGTTGAGTGGCTATACTAAGTTGTGTATATACTTTATACGTATCCTTGCACTTGTGGATTGAATCATGGGTCATCTGCACATAGGTTATAGCAATCACAATTCTATGCAATTACCTTAAAAATTATTTTAAAAGTAGTTCAGTGTGTACACTTTGCATGCAGTGTGTTGAAAGATAGTTATTCTGGGACACACTGCTTGTTACAATTGCTGTAAGTGCACTCCACTCTATTCAGTTCATCCTGTTTATTGGAAATCTGAAACTAATTATGTTCTTGCCCTGCTTCTCTTTCAGGAGCTTTAGAATCACCTGGTATTCCCTTTTCAATGTGCCACTGTTGACTATAAACTAGAATATAATAATAATTCATTATCCAATGGCTGTCCCAGAGTTAAATATAACAAAATAACAATAATATTTCTAGCATGCTTGCTTCTTTTCTGGTTCACAAGAAGGTTTTCAGCCCTATAAAACTTTCATGATATGCACCATTACCTGTAACTCATTCATAGCATTTGGTTGGCGTGCATAGCCAGTGATATAGCTTCAGTTATAAAATGATGTGACAGTAGCACATACAATACTTGAAAACAACTCAGTGGATACAACTGTAACATTGCATTCTGTCAGAACACTGAAAAGATACCTTTTAAAAACGACCACTGGCACTGCCTGATAAAAGCACAAATATGGACAGCAACTGCTTTGGGAAAATGTCATTTTTAATAACCTGGAACATCACTAGTGGTGTTTCTGGCTTTTCCAGCTTAAGTGTCAGTAAGTCCTTTAAGAGCACATTGCATTGATATCAATGGTATGAATCCTTTCACAAAAAAACTAATTTTATTTTTATTTTATTTCAGATTTGATAACTAGGTAAGTGTAATTGCCTGTGGGCATTTTTTATATATAATATAGGTGAAACAGCTAGTACTGAGACATAGTGTTTACAAAGTGACAAGATGAGAGATATTAAAATTATATCTATTTATTTATTTATTTGCCAGGAAAGTCCATCTGGGAAAAGTCCCTTTTCAGCAGTAGCCCAGGAAGAAAAGCGCCATATTGCATACAGCTGAATGAGCTAACAGTAAAACTCTACTATATAATACTCATTACTATATAACATGTTACATACACTATATAGTATTTACAGCATGTTAAGCTCAGGCACATCTATTTCACATAGTATACACAGCGTGTAAAATTCACTCACATCAATAGAACAGAGCATTAAGCATTATTTTACAATGTACATAATAGACTCAATGTAATTGTAGAACACAGTTGTGGTAAATCAGAAGGCAGCAGTGGTAGCAAACACGTCACTTACTGATGTGTTGGGTGCACTGTGTTTATTATGGGAGTTGCAAAATGTATTTAGTATGAATTACATTTGCATGCTAGGTTATACTTTGCTTCTTCTCTAAAGGGGCAGGGTTGTAATTTTTTACCAAGTTTATTCAATTTATTGACTGCTGACCAAAACTGTTTTGTAGTTTTCCTGTGGTTTTCCTGTACTTTAGTTTAGATTAGCCTTTAGAATGGTGTTCTTGGTTAAGTTTTGTAAGTGTCAGTATTACTGCAGATTGTTTATTTTTTTTTCTAAATA
>NC_056731.1:1496682993-1496752993 GCF_019279795.1 Protopterus annectens | reverse complement strand
ATATGCATGGAAAAACATAAGGCGGCACCATTCAGCGTCAACACCACTTGAAGTACAGGAATACAGCATGAATAAAGCAGGATTGGTGCTGAATATGGCATGAGATATGCAATACTGTGGGTTCAAGCCTGTATGCAAGACTTTTTTTTTTTGCTTACGCTGTGGTCCCTACAACTTATTTATTTATTTGCTTATTTATTTAGCTTATGTGGTTGGCGTTTTTAAAGTAATGCTGTTGGAGGTTTCCTGCCATTGTTAAGTTTCTTTTCCCTTTTCCCCAGATAAAAACATTCACAATACAAGCTTTATTTTCTCAGTCAAGCCTGGCTGATGATGTAGCCTTATGTCTTTTCCATCATACTTTGATGTTCTGTTTTTGTTATTTCCGACAGTTTCCAATATGGGCATTCAGTGCTGTCTGGACAACAAAAGTCGTGCTTGATGTTAGGTGATTCTATCAAGCTTAGATTACCTGTGAGAAGTATTGATTTTTGGTGAAGTTCAAATTATGTGTCGTGAGGTCACCTTGCTGCTAATCTCACTATTTCATCATAGCATTATTCTAGTTTAGTAAGCTGGGCATTATGAAAGTTTGTCAGAATATGCGATGCATGTAGCAGGCTTGGAAGAAGTAGAGCTTGAGTTGTATATATGTATGTTTCTTCCGTAAGGTAATGTTTGATTTTGTGTAGCATTTCCAAGTTTTTGAATGGTTGCAGTAACAACATAATTAATGTGTTGGTTAAATTTAAGAGACTGTTCGGTAGGTACCCCTAGTAACTACGCTTTCATTTCCTGTTACAGAGTTGTTTTATGTTTTGAGAGAATAGTTATGTTGGGTGTACATTTTTCAGAAGTCTTGGGATAGAAAACCATTCTTTGGGTTTTGTATGCATTCGGAATCAGTTGTCAGTTCTGGAGCCAATTCTAATTTAGTAAAAGCAATTGGAGTTTAGGTTTGAAGCTTAGCAGGGCTATTCGTATGACATTTTAAAGTAACGTAATCTGCATGGTGTCTCTTTTTACACTATTCTATGATGATTTTGAGTAACGATATTAAACAGCAGAGGGCTAGGATAGACTCTTGAAGGATGCCTATAGTATTGGGTAATAAGGCTGAATGAGAATATATCCAGATAACTACTTGTGATCTGCCTGATGGACAACTTTTAAACTAGTCAAGAGTTAGGTTGGCCATTTTGAATTGGGTACGTCTATCTAGTAGAAGATGTCACATAGTATGAAAAGGTTTTGAGAAGTCTAAAAATATTGTTGCAGTCAGATAGATTGAGGTGGATATTTATAGTGCTGGAAATGGGTAAGATGACTGTACTTGTGCTCTGTCTGGGAAGAAAGCCATGCTAAGTTGGAGTCTGGAGATATATACATATTTTTCTGCACCATTTAGGTAGTGTAAGATTTATATACACATTTTTTAGAAGTTTAGATAGGGGGAAGTTGAAATAAACCAGCCTCGTTCCACTTTTATGGCCTGGTATAAGATTGGTATCTACTATTCCATTATAGACCCTATAATGACAATTGCTGTTGAATGAGCTATTGAAGCAGGTGGGAGTCTAGGACATTCTGCTGGGAGTTGATTGCGGTACTTTAAGGTAGTAGGTTTTAACTTTTATAAAAGTTTTTTGATCAAGGGGCAATGATAGGTTGTAATTGAAACTTTTTTTGAGAGGAATCAACAGTATTGGTAGTTGACATTCTTTTAGGGTGTTATATTAATATAAAGCCTTGTTTAGTGTTATCAGTAGAATAATTATCCTGGCATAGTAAGGAGAACCTGGATGAAATATTCATTCATTTTACAAGTTATATTGTAGCTAGTAGAACAAAGGTGGGCTGGTGCATAGAAAGAATAAATGCTATTTGGAGCCAAATAAGAAGGCTAACAAGAACTAATTCCTCTGAGCTTCCCCCCCCCCCACCGTACTACCTTACTCATGTGTGCTAAACCTAACCCTGCTGCTACATTGCCTTACCAAAGCCCCTTTCCATAGCAGTACTACTACACAAGACACACACATACACAGTAAGTCTACCAGCATACCTACGTTTACTCTAACCCTAACCCACAACAATACCCCACACTCATATCCCTTACCAAATATGAACACACACACACACACACACACACACACACACACACACACGCACACACGCACGCACACACACACACACACACACACACACACACACACACACACACACACACACACACACACACACACACACACACACACACACACACACACACACACACACACACACACACACACACTCACACACACACACACACACACACACACACACACACACACACACACACACACACACACACACGCACACACGCACACACACACACACACACACACACACACACACACACACACACACACACACACACACACACACACACATAAAATACTAGAACTATCCCTTCTCTAGCCCTTACTCTAACCCTAACACACAAACACTTACAAACACTCTCCTACACCCAATGACAAAACTTTCTGTATATATCTGAAACATCAGCACCGGAAAAAAAAACAATTGCTTTCCCACAAGCACAACACCCACACACCACAAAAACATATGATGTTCCAAGCACTGACATTTTCTACACTCAGAAATGAGTACTTTTGACCAAAATCACAGCAGCAAACTCTTTTAAAAGCATAGCTGACAGAGAGTTTACTGCAACAACTATAGATAGATAGATAGATAGATAGATAGATAGATAGATAGATAGATAGATAGATAGATAGAGATATGCCCATACAGACATATGTAGATAGATAGGTATAGCTATAGATACATACAGATAGATATTTGTATTTGTGCATAACTGTATGTATGCTTTTCTAGAACCATTGAACACACAGCATTCTACCTTATTTGTTTGTTAAATGGTAAGTGAACGGTTCCTTTCAGGGCCCTTTATAGCCATAACCTCTATCACAAGGGTAATCACAGCACATGTTTATGGAAATTTTAGTGTAGCCTATCAACTGGTATCCTTTGGAAGATAGGTGAATACCAGAGTACCCAGAGGAAAAAACTTAGACAGACATGGACAGAACATGCAAAACCGCACACACAGTAACAGGAGGTCAGGACTGAACCACAAACCCTGAAGCTATGAGGCGGACAACTTTGTAACATCATTCTTCCATCCATTGGCTTACTGGGATTTTCATTATATAATGGTATTTGCAGTGCATCGCCAGCTTTTCCAGCTCACCATGTCCCCCACATCTTTGGTTACATACTACTCTCCTACCAAACTAAATTCAAACTAAAAAATATAGTCATCCTGATTGACAGAAGTTCTTTTTTATAGCCTTTCTTTAATAATCAAAATGTGTATCTGTTGCAGTGTCCTAATTAGCATTTGTTCAAGAGGTCTATAAATTTGTTTCCCTTGTGAACTAATTAAGACACTTTGGCACTATACTCCAGTGTATTGGGAACAAAATAATTATAATGATGTATAAATCTTTCTTTGTCCCCGTTAAATTACTTGATGGAGTCCTAAGAAAGTTTTACCGAGAATGTTCAGTATGTGTTAAAAGTAGTATAAATTAAACATGTAGCAGAATGTTTTATTCCAGTGACATTTCAGCAAAATACTTTCCATCCCTTGCAATTATCATAAAACTTAATTTGGAGTACACCTCTAATGTCTGAAAGCATAGAAATTGTTAGAAATAATGACCATATTAAGTAAGCAATAATGCACTCCAGAGTGTGTGTTAATATAGCAATAACCCATGCCTGGGTGTGGGTAATGCTGGATTTACCCACGGTTGGTGTGGTTTGGTCATGAGGGCGAAGCCCGAGTGGCCAAACAAAGCCAACTGTGGGTAAGTCCAGCATTACCCACACCCAGAAGTGGGTTATTGCTATTACACAATGACATTATTTAAGAAGAAAAATTTACTTTTCTTAAATAATGGCATTGTATAATGCCTCCTTGCTGCCCTTCCGCAGCTGTCTGGTATTCTGCGGCAGTTCTGATGTACTGCGCATGCGTATGTCGACACAGTACATCAGAGCTGTGGGCAAAAGCAATGGAGAAAGCAAGATCTCTGTTGCTTTTCACAAACTGTTTCGCTATGTTAAATGGGTTTAAGATAGCGAGACAGCTTTAAAAAAAGCAACGGAGATTAAACTCCTTTAACATAGCGAGACAGTGTGAAGCAACGGAGATCTTGCATACTCCACGTTGCTGTAAAAAAAGAGTTATAGTAATGGAAAAAGTCCGGGCGACCGGACCTTTTTCCATTACTATAACTCTGATTTACAACGTGCACGCTGACCAATCAGCGTGCATGTTTTTGAATATTAATGGAGGGTCGTTGTATAATGTGTAATTAACACTTGTCCAAGTGTGTTATGAGGCCCAAAGTCACAGGCGTCCTGGAGAGCATTATTGCACTTAGAGAATGGGCTCGCTGTAAAAGTGTTGTGTTTTACTTATTTTTTTTTAAGTACTATATTTTTTGTATATTTTTGATGTAAATAGTTCCTCCGCCTAATGTTTCAAACTTTCTCTAGTGTATGTTAATGGTGTTGGAGGAAGTATTTTATATAAAAAAATGTATAAAAAATAATATAGTACTTAAAAACAGAAATAGTAAGTAAAACACAACAATTTACAGACAGCCCATTCTCTCTCTCTCTCTCTCATATACATGGCTTTCATATACAAGATCACTCTCTCTCAGTCTCACGCGCACACACACACACACACACACACACACACACACACACACACACACACACACACACAGTCACTTCTGCTTTCATACAGGCATTCATTCACACATGGTCACTCTCAGTCTCTCTCTCGATCTCTCTCTCTCACATACACACAGTCACTCTTGCTTTCATACAAGTATTCACTCATACAAGCAGTCAGTCCGAGCTCCAGAGCAGCTTGATAAGCTGCCATGAAGTGGCGGACTCATTTTTCACCAGGTATTACTTGTACATTAATACCCTGATGGAGAACTCTCGTTCTCCAATCAGGGTACTGATGTACATTAAGTCCATTCTGTAATATTTTTTTAAATGGTTCCTTACAGAGATGTATGCACTATCCCAGTCACACCCCAAAAGCCACAGCAATAAACATATCCTAGAAACAACAGTAGGAGTTAATTAATAATTGCCTGCTGTATTGTAATGACTGGCTCAAAACACACACACACACACACACACACACACACACACACACACACACACACACATGCACTCATCTATGTTCTTAACTGCAGTACTAATACTCCCATTTGCATCATCAAAAAAGCAGGTCAGGATGTATCAGGGGAGCAATTCATTAAGCATGTTGATTTTAAATGCATCTATTTATTTATCTATGTCTCTTTATTTTTTTTATAAATACTAACTTTTGTAGGGATGCCGAATTAGTACTAGGCAAGACTTGTGAATCAGTGAGGCTGAGGCAACAGTATGAAGCATTCAGTCTAGCATTTGCATTTTACACACATGAAGGGCATACATAACCTGATATAGAAGATTTCAGATTGCTCATGCTCTGATCCACTCAAAATCAGTTTATTGATGTAAAAAAACACATTTCAGTGCAAAATATACAGATAAAAACAGAATGAGTGACATATTTTTTAAAAAACTCATATTTTGCATGCAGCTATGGTGTACTGATAGGGAAAATGTCATTTATCTTTGCTTTTCTTAAATATCTCAACTCTCCATTACAGAAAAGTTACAGTGCATAAATCTGCATATTTCTGTAAATTCTTGTTGATGTCTATCACTTTAAGTGAATAGTCTGAAAGATTTATTTTATAGCCATAAACAGGATTTGTGTGTTACACATCAGATGATTAATAATACTAATACTACTACTACTAATAATAATAATAATAATTATTATTATTATTATTATCATCATCATCATTGCATATTTATGGATACAGGACTCAAATCCTCTTCCAAAAGCAACACAATTTAAATTTTACAGTCTCATACAGTATATATCCTGAAAGACAGGTTCTACTTTGTATGACATGCATAGTATTTTCTTTCCAGAGTCTCCATTCTGTAGTCCTAGTTAATGTCTAATTATATATATATATATATATATATATATATATGTTATTATCAGTAATTTGCCAGAAGACCATACGTTTTATACACCCTAAAAATATGAAGCAAAATCAGGGGCATTTGGCATACTTGGGGCCAGATGAAAGTTATGTGATTTCTGTTTTCACACAAACAGTAGCCATCCCTAGTATTCTGACACAAACAGTAGGCATCCCACTAGTATTCTGACACAAACAGTAGGCATCCCACTAGTATTCTGACACAAACAGTACCCATCTCACTAGTATTCTGACTTGTTTCTTAAAAATGCACATTAGTCCCGTGAAGTCAGATGGTAAACTGAGCAAGCTGCAAAGAAATAATTACTTTTATCCACAAACATCCCCCATCCTAGACAGCAGTTATTGACATTTTGTTGTGTGCACCTCATGCGACTGTGATAAAAAATAGTAATCAGTGACAAAGGTAAAAAATAATGATAGACAAAGACCCAAAATTAGAGGCAGATTTTAAATATTGCTCTTACCTACTCAGACATTTGCTACAATAACAGTTATTACATTGGCTTACATTTTCTGAAGGATATGAAATGCAAATATTTGTCATTATTTAAGGACTGCAGTCCTCGCAATTTACCAGAAAAACACACATTTTATGAGGGACAGATAAAAATGAAGCAAAGTCTGTGGCATTCTGCAAAATCAGTGCAAGTTTCATCTTGGTTTCACAAAAACATACCCAAAGCTTATTCCGTACAAATATACACTAGCACTGTAAAATCAGACTATAAGCTGAGCAGATGAAAAGAGCTGAATTGCTTTTATCCACAGCCAGCCCACTCACCCCATTTATTTAACTGTAATCCTCAACAATTTTCCAGACATCCACAAATTTTATGAGGTACTGACCAAAAATAAGAGATAAAGTCAGAGACATTCTGCAAAATTAGAAACATTTTTCATTTGGTTTCACAAAAACAGTACCCAGACAGTAAATATTCTAACTTATTTCATACTAATGCACACTAGTCCTTTAAATCCAGACTGAAAGCTGGGCAAACAACAATAGGTATATTGCAAATCAAAAATATTAGGCAAAGACAATGATATCTGATGAAATTGGTGACAGTTTCAAATTTGTTTCACACAAAGATTGGCCAGAGAGAAAACATTACAATGTGTCCTAGTCCCCTTCAATAAACACATCATACCAAATGCTGTTTGACGACTTTTATTAAACTTCCATAAATATAACTTTGTTAACCAATATTTATTAATTACAACTGAAACATAGGATAGTTGATATTACCCACAGCATAAGCATCCATGTAATGTTAACCAGGACAGTGTAACCTCACTCATCCTGACGCAAAAAACAGCGTCCAAACCTCCACTTGCTTACGGTACTTACAAAGCAGTGTCCCACCACTCACTTCATTTACCATTTATTGAATTACACATACAACCAAATAAGCTGCGTCCTTACCACTGGCCACTTATTTTACTTATGAAGTGGTGTTTCATCACTCACTTCATTTACCAGTTATTGAATTACACATCCAACCAAATAAGCTGCGTCCTTACCTCTGCTCACTTATTTTACTTATCAAGCAGCATCCAACTGCTCACTTTCTTTTCCCAACTCATTGAAATGAACATCCAACACCAGAGAGGAAACAGAAGAAGGAAAGCCTGCCCCTCTTCTCCACCCACCAGCCTGACCAGGCTGTTCTCCCTCTCTCGTACCAAACTTACAACAACCTAACAGCTCATTAAAAGACATTAAGCCAAATGTCTTTTGGTGTACTCCACCCTCTCTAACCAAACTAGATCTGTGTCATCACCTCCTAAAGCTTTATCACATAAATAGCCAAAGTAGTCAATTGCCTAAATGGCTGAAATTAAACAACTGATCCCTCCCCAATGTTAAAGTAACAAACCATAACCTCATAACCTAACATAACCTCTGTATATTAGCTAAAGTCTCACTTATCTGACTACCAGTAGTTACTTCACAATGATTCTTAGGTCATTACCTGCCAAATGCAACACCAAAACACTAAACCCATGTCACATGAAGCCACACAAGAACAATTGCACACCATCATGCCTAATTACAGCCCTGTTTTACTGCCCAATGTACATATTAATGTCCAACATGAACTTTCCTTTCCAATCAATATAATAATAATTCTGCCATCACAAAAACTACCCAAGGAAAAAAAAAATGTAATGACATAACATTTGCTGACCAACAACCACCTTCAGAATAATGTCAATGCATCCATAAAAGAAAACGCTAATATGAAGCCCAGTAAACTTCCATTACCAAATCCAGCCCTCAAAACACAAGCTATCTTGTCAATAGCCAATGTCTATCAATCTTTACACTATCAAACCTACCCCAACCCTTTAAACCAATGAACCGACAACCAAATTTAAGTTCACATACCCTTGTCACCTGTGTAACCATACTACTCACAGCTAACTCTTCCTTGAACAACTGAACTGCCTTTCCTTCTTCCCAAGCCAGATAAATAACCAAATCTTTTCCACCAAACTCCTTCCCACAAGCAACTGTACAACAAATTTAACCATTATGGCAATGCCCTACCATAAGCCTTCCTTATAACAGGTGCCCCGACATTCTGCAACCCAAACTTAACCACTCTAACAATGCCCTACCCTGACCATACCTACCCCAACCCTGCAAATCAATGAACCCTCCCCGAACAAGATTTAGTAAGTACACATAGCCTTGTCACCTTTGCAGCTATCCTAATTTTAGCTAAATCCTCCTTAACCAACTGAATTGCCTTATCTTGTTTCCAGGCATGACAAATAAGCACATCTTTCCCACCAGATTCCTTCCCAGAGGCAGCTGCAACACAAATATAACCAATCTGGCCATGCCCTACCCAACAAGCCACAAACCAACCACCCCCCCATATTATGCACTCCATCCTACTCCTCCTGTCACATTTGTAAACAAATACAAATCCCCATGAACAACCCTAGCCATCTGCTAAAAGGTCATGCCTCCAAAATGTGCCAAATGGCACGACAATGATACAACAGTACACCAACTTATAAACCCTACCCCAAAACGATCAGAGTAAACTGGCCGACATGCAAATTCAGTAACCAAAGAAGCTTAACAGCCTTAATCCGCTGCTTGTCCTTAGCCTCCACTCAAAGCTTACTTTCCATGTGTTACCTTTGCATCTGGTAAAAAATTAAAACATGGCCTACAAGTGCAATGAATCTCAAAACAATGCCCTGCTAACTTCTGCATAGCCATTGAGATACACATTTCCTTACATATCCCCAAAACACCCGCAAACCTATTATGCTCCATCAACACCTACCTAGGTTTAACAGTCATACATATAATGAATCACCTCCTTTCATCCCAATGTACAAGTCAAATGGTACACATGGTGCTCACTCTAAAGACCATAATGTGGTATGTGACATTAGTAGAACATGCTTGAAGGACAGCTTTGTCCCCAGAAGATACCCTCCATTGGAACAAACTCCATGTTAAACAGAACACCTCATTGTCCCTCTACAAACACAATTTGAACAACTGGATGCATGGATGTAAATTCACTCCAGGGGTTCTAGCCATGTGCCTCTTGGACAAGGGCAACAAGGGCTGCACGTGGAAATAAGGTTTGAATTTGGCTAGGTTGTAAGAGCCTTAGAGCCTAGTAACATCCAATGATCCTGTGATTGTTGTGACACCACCCAACCAGTGGGGAACTGCTGACTTGCCATAAACATTCGCCAACCCTGCTTTACCCTCCACCCAACTGACCTCCTCCTCACTTGCCCCTACACTACCCCAACTGCACCAACTCTAGTGTGTTGAAATGAGTACCAAAGAAAGTAAATGTGACCTTATTGTTCACCACTCCAGGAACCAGACTTCCACCTCAGCAGAATCCATAGCCTTTCAAATCCACTTCCTTTAGGCCACTGAGTTTTGTACACTCTACACTCTGCACTCCCCCCATCTATGACCTCATTGCACACCACTCTAGTGACTGGTTTATCCCCTGTAACAGCCTCCATCACATTTCAAGCCCACTTCCTTCAGGTTACTGACCAATGCCAATGGTGCACTTCCCACTTGTGACCTCATTATGCACTACACCAGCAGCTGGTACCTCCACCGCAGCAGCATCCATCACATTCCAAGTCCACTTCCTTCAGGCCACTGACTGATGCCCACTCTGAGCTTCCCCATCTGCAAAAGAAAAGAAAACTGTAAATACTCTGCACACACAAACCAAAACTTCTCCATGAATACATTAGGCACTGTCCTGCTACCGCTTGCCTTGTCTCTGAACCTGTCAGAGAAAGTAATGGCAAAATGAAGAGCACATTCCCTTGATAGTTAACCCAGCAGGGCCAGTATTAAAAGTATTGTGCTTACCCATTCAGCCCTGTCATCCATACAGGCTCTGTAACCCCCAGTGACCGCCAAACCAAGATGGGAATCAAACCCTTTACCTTGTGTCTGTGAGGCAAGCACATCATCACTATGCCATCTGTTTACTGTCTCAATTCTGTTTCAAGAGTAGCTGAACTCAACCCTATGGTCATCACCAATATGTTTTAGAATGTCCTCCCCAACTGACAGGTACTACCAAGACTGCCACCTTGTCAGATCCTGAGAATTTTTTTTTTTTTTTTTTTTAATTAAATAAACAGGACAGCTCATAGCCGCAAATGATTGGACATCACTTCAGCAATGTAAAAGCTTTCTTTTGCAATACTTAAGCTCAGATGCCAGAAGTAGTGTGGGCATCCCTCTGGGCACAAGAGAAAACCATAGCTGAACCTTGCTATCCTCTACATCGCTACCCTCCCCCATGGCCATTACCTCAGCACTGTGCATGCACAGTAAGTGACTGTTACTCATGTGTCCCTCACAGCCCGTGGACATACTCATTCTTATCTGAAAACCAATCCAGCCGGAAGTCATCACTATTGACTGATCCACCACCACCAATGCCACAAAGCACCACCACTGACTGCTCCACCCCAGCAATGATAACTGCGGCCAAACCCACAAGTACCTGACAAAAACAAAACAAAATAAAAAATCTGAGCAAAGCTGTAACTAAAAGTGACCATAAACAGGAAGCCAAAATCTCCCACATCAAGGACATGCCCACATATTCCTCTTACAAACTCTGAAAAGCAGACAAAATACCTGGTGATGCAAAGACCACAAAATGCAACCCAACAGGCATGGCCAACTTGAAACAGAGGTGACCAACAACAGTGAGACAAACTCCACCTTAGCCATCAGGGTACAAAGCAAAAACCAATGACAAGAAGAAAAATGTTACTTGCAACTATCTCCACCCACGACCATGCCCCAGCACCTTCTAATAGTGTTGCTTCAGCGACAACAGCACCAGCCTGTGTACAGGTGTAGCTATCAGCCCTCTCAAGCAGTTTGCTCATAAACAAGTACTGGGCAATCACTCCATGTGGCTAAAGGAACTGTTCACTGTCCCCCTTCCCCTTACTGCACCTTCTAAAGACTGAGCACTAGCATTGTGACAAAGCCATAAACAAAATAACCAAAACCACTCTTAAAAGTTGATGGAACAGCAGACTGTGTATTAATGTGGATCCTCCTAAGGTCGTAAAGTCTGCGACTCAAACGTCTGTCACCAGCCG
The DNA here is from genome assembly GCF_019279795.1 of Protopterus annectens. Classification (NCBI taxonomy): domain Eukaryota; kingdom Metazoa; phylum Chordata; order Ceratodontiformes; family Protopteridae; genus Protopterus; species Protopterus annectens. The sequence goes on along the minus strand of NC_056731.1, from coordinate 1,496,741,183 downwards.
CTACCCCAGTCCCCAAAGATTTGCCAAGGATTTGCCAGAAATTACGAAAGCCATAAATAAAAGTGGGACAATGGTCCAAAATAGTGGAGCATTTATTAACTATTCCTCTTACAAACTTAGAATATTAAGAGAATACTGGGTCTGCATTAACATGAATTTTCTGAAGGGTGTGAAGTCTGCAACTTAAATGTCTGTCATTATTTCTAACTTCATTCTTAATGATTTGCCAATTATTTGCCAGAAAACCACAGTTTTAGGAAATGGACCAAAATATGAGGTAAATCTGTACATTCCATGAAAATCTGTACATTTGAGAGGTATGTGTAAACTCCTAACATTTAACTATATCTGCTGTTTAAAACAAAGATGAATACATTCTCCCCAAATCACACTTGAAGACATTGTATTTCAAATGGCTGACAAGCAGTGACTCTTTCATTCTGCAAATGCCCGACAACCAGTATGGAGTCATGTGCTGCATTAGCACTCGCATTCTGAAGGGCATGAACTCAGAAATTCAACATCATTCCCAACCCCAGCATCCAGAGATCTCTACCACTCTACCAGAAAACCACAGATTCACAAAGAACAGACCAAAATACAAGGTACAAACATAGCATTTCTGCTAAATCTGTCACACGTGCAGAAAAATCGGATGCACCAGTGAACTCGCACACTTGTTCACACTATTTCCACAGCATTTGATACCTTGTTAAAACGAATAATGATAATTATACATTAAAAGCAAACCATGATAATTATACATTAAAAGCAAACCCTTTCAACAGTCCTGTCAGTACTCCATATGCTAGTTCTGGTCCTTACAAGATGTTTGAAGTCATGGCCATGTGTTACCCATACAAGTCCCGTGCCACTGGTGACCATCACATGTGAGCACCTCATAGCTTGCAAATGCCTCCTCCACCCTCAGGAACCATGCCAACACAAGTAAAGCTCCCTCACCCACCACCACTACCAATGAGAAGAGGGCACCTCGCAATGACAAAGACCAAAGCAGCCACTATAGACCATAACACCTCATCAACGCTAGCTTGTTCTCTTTTCCTCACCCCATCTGACCTAGCCTCTGGCTCACTGATAGAACTTTGTCCCAATCTGAAGCCACACCACCACCTCTCAAACAATGAGATGAGCCCAGACACTTAGAAACTGTCAAAGGGGGGATGCAACAAAACAAAGATCGAACCTTTAAAGAATGAGGGGAATTCAATCATGTGCTATGAGATGAACTGCCCAAACTGCCATAAAGCCATGCCAAAGTACACAAGAAAGCCTACAAACATTCCCACGTCCCTACAGACAACCAAACAAATTCCAAACCCCCGCCCCCAGCCAAAATAGCAAGCCTAAGCTTGAAAAAAATACATAGCTGTATCTAGATATACTCAGCTAGTACCACCAAGCCTCACTGTTACCAGAGGCTTTCCTGTTCTCCAAAATACCTCCAAGGTCATCTCGGACACATCACTTGTCTTAGCAAGTTCACATCAAAATGTGATTCCTTACCCAGTCACACATGCATAAACCCCTTAAGACCATCCCTACCCTTACTGCATTTCCTTCCAATCATCCCTCACTCCCATTTAATCCTTTCATCCCCCCTACCCTCTTAATTCCCACTACTATATTATCTAACCTCCCTCTAAAGATGTCCCTGAACAAATTGTTTGTTACCAAACCATTTATCTCATTCACATGTACCCTAGTTCTTAATGTCAGACTTCCAACTGAACAAATGAAGAGGACATGCTTTTATCTGCATCACACTCCTGCCTTCATCTCCGCTAACTGCCTGCCAGTTTAATAAAAACATATCATTCTAATTTATTTCACATTAATACACCCTAGCCCTTAATGTTAGACTTTAAAATGAGCAAATTTATAGGTCAAGTTGATTTCATCCATAGCACTACTAAACACCACAAATCAAAATTTGGTTGGATGCCAACTTGTTAACAAATGGGGAAAACACTTTCTTACCATCCATTACAGCTTTACTTTGACCAGCAAACCACAGGTGCCTGCAACAATCCACATACACTATTTAATAGCTTTCTATTTGCTGCCATTCCAATGATTCTTGGGGAGACAATTAACAGAAAGCTGCAGTGCTCTGCACTGGGTCACTGCTGGCATTTGATTACATATTCTTTTCAGTAAAAACATTTCTTTACTGAAAATAAATAAATAGATGGATCATAGATAAATAAATAAATAGATCGATCAATAGATAACACACCCAAGATGTGTATTTTACCCCGCCTATGTTGCACATGTTCAAATGGCAGGCACAGAAAGTATATAAATGTAAATACTCATGGTATATGTTTTTAACTAGGTAGTAATCACCCATTTTTTATGTTATGTTCTACACATAAGCTAACTAAAGTAATTTAGCTTACATGCTGAACATAATTAAGTTTTTAAAACATTTTTTTTCACTGACTGGCCATTGGCACCTGGATCTGTGGGCTCCTGGCAGCTGATCATTTTGTCCCTACCATAATTTATCACTAGTGGTAATTATCAAGTCTGGCTGGATCAAATGAACATTTCTTTAGCATATGGGTCACAAAAGCATCCTTTAGTACATTTGGAAATACTCTTTCACAGATGGTGAGGTGATCTGATAAAGAGCTTAGCATCTCAAGGAAAGTAAGCATCAGTTTTGTTGGGCATGGTTCTAAGTCACAGGTTACAGATGATATCCTTGAGACCAAGGAGATGAGATCAGGAAAATCTAACATCTAAAATTTACACCGAGTATGAATGAGATTCAACATGAACAAAGCAAACTTCTGCTGAGCTAACTGTGGAAGATGGAGCTATTTTCATGTCAATTTAGCTGCAAGTGCTGAATGGCCATTTCACATGCCTAAGATGAAAAGGCTCGACACTATTATCATATGTGAAATCGCTCCTTGATAAGCTTCAAACTGCTTAAAAAGCTCAGCATCAAATGGCGTAGTACACCTGTATTTACATTCAGCCCTCTACCCCTAACTTCTAAAATTGCCCCGAAAGTTATCATCAAACCATGGTTTACTTGGAATGAGATAGACAGGGCATATACATGATGTAGTGAACAGATCTGGAGTAGACCTGTTGGCTTTATTGTTAGCCATAGTAATTAATCAAGCCCATCAGCACTGGGCACCAAGAGGAAATGGTGGAAGGTAGAAGCAAATTCATCTACAGAGTGTAACCATTCATGTATTCTTTCAGCTGACAATGGGGAGTTGGTTTGAACTGGGGTACAGCAACCTAAAAATTTAACAAGATGGTTGATTCAGCAAAAAATGGATTCTACTACCATGTCATAGGTGGAAATGCCAACTTAGAAAACCAAGTCCAGATTATGCCTAAATTTAACAGTGGAAATTACCTGAGCAAAGCTAGAACCTCATCATAATACAAAGAAATTCACTGATGAGATTCACAAACCCATAGTCTATTCAGGTGATGAAGCCACTCAATACTAACCAGTTAAGAGACCCTAACACTGAGCCTTCAAAGAAATCTGAACTCCTATGGGACTGTCCTTAAGCTACAATGCAGAGGGTGGATGAGGAGGCAATCACAGCTTGCTTTATTACCATACCATACTTAAATGACCTGGAGGTTCCAGACTTAACATTGATAAGTCATAATGGCAAGTCATAACAAATCACAAATCACCTCTGATTTTTCCAGTCATAGAATGTTGAATCACAAAGAAACTTGTGGGTACTGCACTCACAAGATATGGACTGAAATTTTCATCCATTCAGGTCTCAGCATTAAATGCTGGTCAACAGCACACAGAAGCAGGTCAGAGATAATACTGACTGGTTGCAGGTGGACCTAGAATTAGTAAGAAGCTCTCTCAAGGGAGCCAGCAGTGCTGTTCCCTGGGTACATTACTTAGGACAAACATTCTGTCAATGTAATGTTTCACCCCTGGGCAGTAACCATCAGTACTCCACATGCCTACACATTCTGCATCCTTTCCTAAACTACCTTAAAATTTGATGCCTTTAACAGGAGTTAAAACTATCATATGTCCATAGGTTGGTACTAGGCTATCGGCCCTAGGGCCTATACAAGCCTAGCCATAACAATTCCCTGGCTATTTCTTCCCACAGTATTTACTTCCCTGGACCCCTGTCTAGCAGGGTGACTGACATGAGCCCCGGGGTGAATTTCCTATCTCCCATCCAATCATCAAGGTTCCTTCTGAAGAGGGCCAAAGAGGCGCTCCGGTTGACATGTATGGGCAGTCTGTTCCAGAGTCTGGGGAGTCTCTGGGTCAGGAACCTATATCTCCAGCATGTTTTGTTCATTGTGATGACAAAGTTTAGATCCCTGGAGCATGTGTCTCTGAGGGATTGGGATTTCTTTAAGTGTAGCATATTGAACAGCTCTGGGTTTGACATGGCCTTGTATGTTAAGCAGAGATTGCCTCTGAGTAGACGATATGCGACAGAGTATAGGTGGAGTTTTTTTAGACAGTCAGCATAGAGCATCTGCTTTAGGCATGTGATTCTTTTAGTGAGGTATTTCTACAGCCTTTCCAGTTGTTGCAGATGTCTTGAGAGGTACATACCAAATGGGGCATTTTATTCTATAATGGGTCTAATGAGGGATGAGTACAGTTGGACAATGACCTCCTTTTTTCTGGATGAAAAGCCCTTAGTCATGAGGTGTGCCACATAGAAGGATTTCCTGACTGTTGTGGCGATGTGGTTATCGAAGGTGAGACCACTGTCCACCTGTGTCCCTAAGTCTCTTATCACACTTTCACTGTTTAGTGTACTGCCACCTATGTGGTTATTCACGGGTACATGTTTTTTCCCAAAGGGGATAACTATACATTTCTTGGCATTGAGCTTGAGCCCATGGCTCTGGCACCAAGCATCTGTTTCTGTAAGGCCCTTTTGTAGAATATCCACATCATTTGGGGATTCAATAATAGCTCCCAGTTTGCAGTCATCTACAAACTTTGTTAGCCAGAGTCCCTTAGTGTTGGCCTGGATGTCAGAGACATAGATGCCAAACAAGAGTGGTCCCAGAACTGAACCCTGAAGTACTCCACTTGTCACTTGTCTGGAGCTGGATTTCGAGTCAGCTACTTTTACAGTGTGGGTTCTGTCAGTAAGCCAGTTGGCAACCCAGCGAGTGATGTAGGGATTAATGCCCAGCTTAGTAAGTTTATCTATGATTCCAGAGTGGGAGATGGTGTCAAAGGCCTTGGCGAGGTCCAGACAGGCTGTGTGGACCACCTTACCCTTGTCCATGGCTCTGGAGACTGATTCAAACAAGTCAGTCAGGTTCAGGAGACAAGATCGGCCCTTCACGAACCCAAACTGCATGGGGTCCAGTGTTTGAAGGTTGCCAATGTATTTGTTTATAAGTTCCATGATAACACGTTCCATGGCCTTGCAGATCAGGCTCATCAGACTGATGGGGAGGTAGTACCTGGGATCCAAGGTGGATCCCCCCTTGTGGAGTGGGATAACTGTAGCTGTGCGCCACACAGTAGGCATGAAGTCTGAAGTGAGGCTATGATTAAACATGATACTTAGGTGAGGTGCCAGTTCATTTTGTAGTTCGTGTAGTACACAGCCTGGGATGTCATCTAGTCCCATGGATGCTGTATTCTTAGCTTTGGAGAGTGCATTTTTTACCTGTGTGGCAATTATTACCAGAATTCGGCAATCTTTTGGTATCGAGATGGGCCCTTTAGGGGGTGAGAGGGGGGTGAAGTTTGCACTGAATCGATCTGCCAGGATATTGGCAATATCCTTGGGATCAGTATATTTAATGCCATTCTGTTGTAGCTCAGAGCAGATCTGAGCATTGCCATGTAGATTCTTGACACAGCTATAGAATGCCTTGTCATTGTCTTTGGAATCTTTGGCAATTTTATTTTTATAACTAGCTTTGGAGGATTTTATGAGGGATCTCAGCTTCTTACTGAGGCTGGTAAGGAAGTTTTTTGCATCCTGGCATTTTCCTCTTTTCTGCAACAGTTTCTTTCTTTTGTTGTAAAGTTTATTTATGGCAAGGGACCACCAGATTGGTTCCTTTTTTTGGAGGAGGACCATCTTGGTTCTATTGGGGATGGCACAATTCATGCACGAGTGGATGTGCTTGCACAGTGCCTTAGTGTAGGATTCAGCAGTCGAACTTTCAGTTTCCGTCTGCATGGGTGTCATGAAGTTTGTCACTTCTGACTTGAGTAGCATGAAGTTGGCTTTGGAGAAGTTTTTATGGAGGTTTCCTTACTGGAGGAGGGGGGTGAGATATGGATGTCAAGGATGATTAGCTTATGGTCAGACCTGACCAATGAGGGGGTGACCATAGGTGCTGAGCATCGATTTAGCAAGTTGGTAATGACCAGGTCTAGGATATTGGAGCCCCTGGTGGGACTAAGGATAAGTTGATCCAGGAAGTTGGAATTTATGAATTCCAAGAACCGTTGGGCAAAGGTGTTGGTACACAAGTAGTTTTCCCAGTTAATGGCAGGGTAGTTGAAATCACCCAGTATTAGGGTGTTTGGTTGTATCTTAATATTTTCCAGTATGTTTAGAAAGATGTAGTGAGAATCTTGGGGCATGGTGGGGGATCTGTAGCAGGCTACAATTTGGATTTCAGTCATACCTAGTGTTAGTTGCACCTGGAAAATTACAGACACATTGTATTGGGCAACTAGCCTGGTGTTGTGAATATCCTTGGTGAATATAGACACTCCTCCACCTTTAGCGTTTCGGTCCTGGTTTGGTGGCCGAAATGTGTGGTAAGAGTTATAGCCTAGTATTGCAGGGGTGCTCTCTAGAGCCTTGAACTAGGTCTCAGTTACTGCACAGATATCGATGTTCTCCATTTTTAGGAGTGCCTCGAGAGAGTGCATTTTGAGGTTTCGATTTCTAGCATTGAGTAGCATTACCTTCAGAGTTTGCATGCTTGTACCTGTTACGGTGGTGGTTTTGTCCTTTGAACTTTAACTAAAAAGGTACTATAGGGGTGGCAAGAGCCTTAGCCAGTAACCTGAATCCCAGGGGTGACAGGTGCAGACCATCTCTGGCAAAGCATCATGGTCTGTCGATCATGCCGTCCCAGGCAGACAGATACTGGATCCCCTTTGAATGACACCAGAAGCTTAGCCAATTGTTGAAGTTAATCATTTTGTCCTTATACTGTGGTATCATTCTGGGTGAAGGTAGGATGCTACTCAGGGCTAGGGTCATACCTGCCTGGGCCACATGATCTGAGAGCTCTTTCATGTCTCTTTTCCTGTAGTCCAGGGAGGTACGTATCAAGTCATTCACTCCAACATGGACAATGATAGAGTCATATTTTTCCTTGTTGTGGAGTGACTTGAGTTCATGCATTATGTGGCAGATCCTGGCACCCGACAGGCAGCTGACTGTAATTTTCTCCTTGTTCAGCCTGGTGAGTGGGACATCAGTGTGCCTGGCTATACAGTCACCTATGACTAAAGTGTTGGGTACATTGTCTTACCTTAGGGGCTGTTGTTGGGTGGCACACTGGTGTTGTGAGCTATGTGACACTTTGGTTGTGATTGGTGTTTGTTTGCTTTTCAGCTACAGAGGTCCTTGTTGCTTGGGCAGGTTACTGTTAAGGGCCTCCACATATATGGGTTTAGTGTTGGTATGTGTGGGTGTTGGTGGTGTGAGTTTAGAAGGGCTATGAGTTGCTTGAGGTGTAATGCGAGTGTTAGCCTTCTCTTCTTGACTGTCTAGCACAATCTTGGGTGGAGAGAGCTTTGCTTCCAGTTTGGCTATGTAAGTGCATCTCTCCCAGGTTGTAGTGTTGGGTGGTAGGAGGAGAGGTTTGTCTGTGTACATGAGGCAATTGCTGCATTGCTCCAGTATGCCCAGATTCACCAGGTGGACAGAAGAAATCACCAGAAGCTGACTCTTGGGCATGCCTGGTTTGGTGCTTTTTTTTGTAAAGTACAAGAGCTGTTTTCTCTTGCCTTAGCAATGTACTTTGCAATTATAGGTTCATAGGTTCATAGATTAGTACTAGGCTAACTGCCCTTGTGGGTCATTTTAAGCCTAGCCAAATTATAGGCTGTTTAGTGCCTACAATTAATTTCTCATTATTAACATGCTTGTATCAGTTTAAGACTTCATATTGCTTTCCAGCAGGTTTTAAAGCAAATGCTAGTCACAGGACTGCTTAAAAGTAAGATAAAAAAATGGTTTATCCTAAACACTGCAGTGTGCACTAGAGTTAGATGTGAAAGTAGGTAACTTTAAGTTTTACCTGTCTAAAAAGTTAAGTTTTAGTGGAGAGTCACTATTTTTAAAATAGCAAGATAGATTAAAAGGGGGTGGTCACTTTTGTATTCTGGTACTATGGAATACAGTAGGATGGCCAATAAATTTAAATAGTTGAAGGGGAGTGATTTCACAAAATGATATTGTTGTGCTTACTCACACAAGCCAGTAAAACAGAGAGGAAATGAGATATATGGTCAATTTAACATAAGGGTAAGGCAACTAGAAAGACAGTGGTGTTTAAGAACACTACAGTAACCGGGTGGGAGGATGGGAAAAAAATTTCTGCCTGACTCACAAGAGACAGAGCTGTGGTCATTTTCAAGTTTTAATATGCAGTTCAAAGCAGAATACAAGTAAAACACAAGGTAAATAAAACAAATCACAGTATTCAAAATCGTAAAAGGCAATAAAGTAATAAAACAAATAAAAAGCAAACTAACCTTTCCCTCACAGCAAAGTGTAGCAGAGTCTGGATGAGCCTTTCTAGTAAAGCTCAAAAATGTTTTATTTTACCCCTTAAATAGAAGATGTTCTGTAGTCCTGTCTCGCCTTCATTCCTACATATGGGCCGATCCTCAGCTCTGACTCAGCCAACCACAAAAGTCGAAGTCTCCAAGTTGACCCATGGCGTGGCAGACATCCCACAATGCACCAGTAAGAATCCCCAGATCTCGTTCTCCGCATATACAAGTTCAGAAATGTTCTCTTTTTTGGCCATGGCTAAGTTGGAATATTTTGTTATTCAGATATTTTATAGTGCTCTTTTTTGACTTTAACAGTTAGTCTAGTATTGATAGCTTACTGTTTTTAGCTTGTAGTAGTTCATATGTGTTTAGTAGGCTAATGTCCACAAGGTCCTTTTTAAGCCTAGCCATGCATCCCAAATCTCTGACAAGTTCTGATACCCTTGATAAGTGTAACCATGGGCCTGGGAGGTGAACCATTTACAGGTTACCTGTGTCCATTAGAGACATAGGTGCCAAACCAGGAATGAATTTCAGGTTTCCCATCCAATTGTCCAAGTTGCACTTGAATTGGATTAGGGAAGAACTCTGCGTCACATGGATGGGGAGCCTGTTCCATAAACAGGGATTTATAACAACATAGAGATCGTGGAGTATTGAGCGAAAATGAGAAGGGCCATTAGAATACTGTAATGAGTTATTTTGTATTCTTATATCTTTCATTTTTTACATCGATGATAGAAAATGACATATTGCAAGTAACCGATTTAATTCGGTGATTAACAGCAACCGGCGTCAGAAATTTCGCACATAAGGCAGGACAACTAGTGATTGACCACTGTCATAATCAGTAAATCCTATAAGAAGCAATGAAGATCTGTAATGCTATTGGATTTGTAACAGCAAAATAAAGACTCTGATACGTGCAAGCATTCAGCTCATTTGCATATATTATGAAGTTACGAACACAAATTTTCAAGGACGTTTATTTAAACATATCAATGATACAAATGTTTTCCTGTGCGGAGAGTGCCGGTGGGAACATGCTGCGTGGAATTCATGCATTTAGCTCCTTTTAAGTGAGAGCTGAGAATTACTGTAGTTGCTATGGTTTTTGTTTATAATTACTTAAAAATATAGAAAAGAATACCATTACTTTGTTAGAAGTACTCAAATATATACTGAAATTGGTTATAGAATTTCGGTAAATATAGAAAATCTGACATTGCTAGATTTGCAATAACGAAACAAAGATTCTGATTTGATTTGACATCTTGTTTATTCACATGGCTTATGAAATTACGATCACTTCTGCAAGGATATTCATGCATAATTAAACAAAGACATTTCTTTGGTAAAAGTATTCATATACAATCTGAAATTGGTTAATGTTGATGTAGAAGATTTGACATTGTCAGACTTCCAACAATAAAACAAGAATTTGATTTGACATCTTGTTTATTTACATGGTCTATGAAATCATGATCGCTTTTATTGGACATTCATGCGTAATGAAACAAAAATATGAGAAGGCTCTTCTTGTTTAGGGAATATTGAAAGTTGTAGTTTACCTGAAACTGAGGTGTTTAACCATGTTAAGGATGTGAGCCGATAACATTTGAATTTGGCTCTGGCAAACAGAACTGAAAAACATTACATTGGCTGATACGTTCAAACACTTTTCCATCTGAGGCCAACTGTGGTTGGTTAAAATTTACATCTTAGATAAGGAATGCGCTTGTCAATGGATTTGGAGGTGTGTTAACAACAGAAGACCTCCATTGGTCCTGAATATTCAAAACAGGATGAGAATGCACGGGAATTGACTGGTTTAAATTAAAATGTATAGATCTGCATTGGTTGGGCAATTACCAAAACTTCATATTTAAGTAAATGTGTGTTCCACTTCTCACTACGATTTGAAGAAGATTTATTCAAAAGCGCTTATCGTTTGTTATTAACAAGGGACTTTTAACTTTTTTTTTTTTCTTTTTAAACCAGCAGTCATTAAAAAAAACCTTTTAAATGGACATCTGATACATCTTCTGTGGACAGTGCTTCCAGTTCCATCTTCACAAGTATCTGATAAACAGCGTTAGCCTTGGTGATAACACCGTCGTTGTTTTGCTGTTTCTACTATTTAACTTGGCAGTTTCACCATAGCAGTAAGAAGATTTATCCCATGGTGCGGTTAAGGGAGAATTCCCTTTTTCCCCACTGTAGTGTGACCTCGGAGTGAGAATATAAAAGTAGCTGGTGTGTGGGGGGCACAGCCCCCCACATGGGGGGTGTAGAGGTGCTTGCCCCCCTGCATAAAAGAAGATTTATTGTGTTTTTTTTTTTTTAATGGACTTTGCCTTTCTCCATTCATGAGGCACAAAGCTTGTTTGGAGGCTACAGTTAAATAATAATTCCAGAGGCCCTGACAGGTTATGTTTCATGCTATTTAGAAGGCAACTGGCAATATTATCTGGGCCCATTGATGCAATGTTCTTGGTCTTAGAGAGAGCATTAAGGACCTGTTCCCTAGTGATAGTATGGGGAGTTATATTTGATGATATTTCTTGGGGGGGAAGGATAAAGTTGGAGCTGAATTTATCAGCCAGGAGGTTTGCTATGTCTTCCGGCTTAGTATAGGTGACTCCATTTACAATGAGCTCTGTACACAATTGTGTATTGCCTTTGAGGTTGTGAGCATAGCTCATGAATGCTTTGTGGTTGTCCTTGGCCTGGGAGGCCAAACTTAACTCAGATTTGGTTTTGATAGACTTTATTTGTCCTCTGAGTTATTTGTTTAGTTTGATGAGAGTGCTTTTATCCTGATGGGTGCTGCTCCTCATAATTTTTGCTGTGATTTTCTTCCTCCTGTTATACAGCCTATTGATTTTGTGATTCTATCAGGGAGGCTTGGTTTTTGAGTTAGTTCTGTACTTCTTCTTGGTGGGTACAGCCGCCTCTCTGCAGCTATTAACATGCTTGTACAAGGTTTCTGTGAACAGTTCTGCATAGGCAGCAGTGTTCTTAGGGTTTATGGGGGCTTGAAAGTTTGTCAGGTTCTCACTTAAGATACTGCTTTCTTGAACTTTAAGTTCCTCCAGACACTGAAATATTTGCCACTCCCCATTTACTAACCTTTTTCCATGACTTGTAGATTTAGACACTTTGGCCTCTCTTCATTACTAATGTTCTGATAATCCAGATGTGAGCATTATAAGATGTCAACAAACTTACTCATGGGAAGGAAGACGCTGTCAGAACAAAACTCCTGAAAAGCATGTGTTCTTCCAAGTAATTCTATAAGTGGCAAATTCTTCTTCATATGACACACTCCCCACAAAAATCTGTAGTGTAAAAAAATAAACATCTTACAAGGAATAAAAGTAAAACAGAAACATAAGCCAAGGAGTAAAGTAAAAGTGAACAGCCTGAGGGAAGTATTGTTTTGCTGCATATTGATAGATGTCTGAAATTGAGGGACAGCATTAATTCATTAATTCATTAATTCATCCAGTCTCTGATTCCACCTTCATCCATTTAGGGTCATGAGAAAGCCAGGCTAGCACTCAGTGAGTGAGACTAATCCAGATACCATACATTACAAAAACACTAGGGGGATTACATGTACACAGAGGATAGCTATGTTAATCAATACGTAGTATACATATGTGAGTATGTAGGCAGAGGAAAAAGAATGTTTAGAGGACACTGCCTAAAAAGGTAAAAGTAGAATAAATGTAGCCAATCTGAGAGACTCACATGACTAAGGAGTCCTTTTGTGCTAGCAGATGCTATCTTTTTTATAATCCAGTATTCATTCTCTGAACCTTTCTGCCATGCAATATTGAACTGCATTCTAATAAAACAACTACACTTTACAGTCTTTCATTGCATCTGTATCTTTACTCTTTTTGACAATACTGTCCCAGGATTCATGGCAAATCCCTGTTTAAATTGTAAAAAGTAATGCTATGTGGTCCAGATACTTCAAGAATCAGATCACATCTGAATAAACAAGCTGGACAGACAAATTAAACGTAGTGTAAGACACAATCAAGAAAAAATTGTTGAAAATTTATATAAAGATATTGAGCATAATAGGAAATTATTTTATAGACATACAGGATGTGGTAGTAGTAAAGACAAACAAATTGATAAACTGTGTGTAGATTCTAAAATTTATTCTCAGAAATTATAGATATATTTACAAAATCTTAGGCAAAGCAGTTTGGCCCCACGAAGGGGTGATAAATTGTCCTAGTAACATTAAGGTAACCTCAGATACTGAAATCAAATTAGATTATATTGTAAAAGAAGTACACAAACTGGATCCAAACAAAGCACATGGAGGAGATGGAATTAGTAATAATGACCTGAGAATACTTCAGCATGAATTTACAGTACCATTATATCTGTTATTCATTAGGTTGTATAAATATGGGAGAGATTCATCCAGATTGGAGACATGCACTTGTTAAATCTATCTTTAAAGGAAAGGGAAATAGTACAAACCCAGAGTCATACAGACCTGTAATTTTATTTATTTATTTATTTATTTGTGGAAAAATAATGGAGAATGTTTTATTGGATAAATTATTGTCAGAATTGGAAAGGTTGGGTCTTGAACCATATATCAGCATGCATATTTTGAAAATAGTTTTATTACCACCTGTACCATGATAATATAATAACAGCTATGAATGAAAAATGTGCTTTTATGTAAATTTATTTAGATTTAATTCAGCATTTGCTAGGCTCATACAGAAAACATCGATCAATTAATTAGAAGAACTAGGTACTAATGTACTCTTGGTAAGATGGATAGTTGCATGGCTTACAAATTGGACATGGTAAGTATCATACAGCACTTGATCAAGTGAAATTCAAGGTTATAGCTAGAGTGTCCCACAGGACTCTGTCCTGGACCCATACTTGTTTAGACTGCATCTTTCTGATCTATGTTTTTCATCTGACATGCTTTATATTCCATCAGCAGATGACTTAAAAATGGATAAACTGATTGCAAGTGTTACAGATAGGACATGTCTGCAAAATAACTTGAATAAACTGACCATTTAAGCACAAGAGAATAATATAAAAACTCCAAAATCCAAGATACAAAAAACTGAGAAATTAAAACAAAAACAACTGGCAACTTCACTGAAGACTGAATCCACAAAGATTAATGAAGTGCTTTTCGTCCAAATACTTGAAGTAGTTGGATGAAAAGCGCTTCATTAAACTTTGTGGATTCAGTCTTCAGTGAAGTTGCCAGTTGTTTTTGTTTTAATTTCACAAGAGAATAATATGTAAAATTAAGCATATGAGGTTTGGGAGACCTAAATTGAAAGGAGAATATTTAATATAGCACACATTGATTGCAACTGTAGATTCATTTAAGAACCTGGATATAGGACTAGATCTAACTTTGAGTTTTCCTAATCATATCAACTAATTGGTTAGTGATAGTTATAGAACTGTAGGTTGTATAAAAAGATATATAAAGTCTAGGAAATCAAAAATGATGAAATCATTGTTTGTTACTTACATTAGAACCAAACTTGAGTATGGAATAACAATATGGAAACCTTATAAGAAAACACACATGAGTAACCTAGAGAGAGTACAGCAGAAATATACCAAGAACATTCATTAATGTGAAAATTGAAATTATTATGAAAGACTAAAATATCTAAAACTGTACAATGTCTCATACAGATATTTAAGAGGAGACCTTATTCTGGTATATAGGGCATTTAGAAACTATCTCCGGGAATGTTTGGAGTTTTCAAAAATAGTATAGAATCATAATCCTATGGGACACTCTAAAGGTAGTCTTATATGGTAATGTCAAAGATTGGTATATGAAAAAAGGGAAAGAATGGGATAAAAAACTAGTAGACATACAAAAAATTTGATAAACAAACTAAAACTTACAAAAATGGTAAATCTGCATTAACTGACATTGGCAATATCAAGATATCATGCAACATAAAATTTCAATAAATCTGGAAAAAATCAGATTATAGTCTTACTCAATTAACCTAAGGGTCTTCACTGGATTGCAATTATATCCAAATATTTAAATGAAAGAAATCATATAAAATAAATTGTATACACTAAAAATAATCAGACTATTAAAGTCACAGACTTAAAAATATCTTATTATGTTTTAAGAAACACTATGAGAATATTAATAACAATACTCTATCTACAAATGATAATAAAAGTAGAGATGGCTTCCTAACAAACAATATTCAGAAGACGTTATCTAAGCACAACATTAATAATATAGATAAGCCCTTTTTTTCAAAGAATTAAAGGAACAAATAAACATTTCAAGACAAACAAAGCAACAAGGCTAGATGGACTAATCCTGGAATTTTATAAACTTTTGCCTGAAAATATTTTGAAAATCTTACTTAATACATTTCAGGAAGTCAAAACCACAGCAAGTGTCCCTCTTTCATGGAAATATTCTATTATTTCTCCCATTTTAAAACCAAACGAAGAACCTAACCTTTGTACATCATACAGACCAATATCTCTACTTAACATTGACTGTAAGATATTTATGTCTGTTTTAGCAGATAGATTAAATAAAATACTTCCAAAATTAATTCATGAAGACCAAACTGATTTTCTCAAAAACAGGTACATGATAATGTAATTAGATTACTTTCTTTAACAAACCTAGCGAATGAAAAAAAAAGAATGAGCTTTCCAGGTTGTCTTGACATAGATAAGGCCTTTGAATCCTTAAGTTGGCCATATCTATTTAATGTTCTGCAAAAATATAATTTCTCCTTAAACTTTGCTGGATTAATTAAAAAAATATATGAAAATTCATTTTCTTATGTAAAGATTGGGTCCTATTTATAGCTTTTTAGAAATATTAAGAGGTACTATACAGGGGTCTCCCCTTTTTCCATTACTCCTTTCCCTTGCTATAGAACCTCTTGCTAATTGCATTAGGAACAATGACAGTGTCAAAGGATATAAAATATCAGACAAGCTGTCCCCTAAGATACAACTGTTTGCTGATGATCTACTAATAACTTCTAATGATATTGAAAATTCACCTATTGAATAATCTAGATTATTTTGCAAATATCTCTGGATTAAAATTTAATCATAGTAAGAGCCAGACACCTCTAATAAATAAAAATATCACTAAGAAACTCAGAGATATAAAATGAGAGGGTGTATGTGTGTGTGTGTGTGTGTGTATATATATATATATATATATATATATATATATATATATAGAATGTCTGGGTGTCCTTATTGAATCAAATTATTAAAAAAATCACTCACAACTAACAACTTATAAACTCAATTACAAGTTTAATCAACAGATGAAACAGACTGTTCACATTTGAAGAGAGACTAACTCTAATTAAAATGATATTGTTACCCAAAATTTTATGTATTAGCCAAGCTTTAATACTTCTCCCACCTATTAAAATTAAAATTAATATTCTACTTAACTTCCTTTGTTACCCCCCCAACAAAACATGAATTTCTTTTCTTTGACACACCTCAAGATGGGATGAAGGGGGTATAGTGTTTCCAAATATTGATTTCTATTTAAATTCAGCATTTATCAACATAGTGTTGCTTTGGAAAGATACTTCTTACACACCATATTAGAAGTTAATTCATGAAAGCTTACTTCTGAGTAACAATAAGACATTGCTCAAACCTTACATTCAAATACATAGAAGCATCTTTATATGGATCTTAAAAATATACACTCAAATTGAGAGGTCAAAACTTTTTCTTATACCTCTTATAAGCCAAATATTACTGCTGTTTTAAAAGCTTATGTTTTCTAATCACTTTATCAAAAACGTATTAATAATTATTTTTCCTATTGCTTTCACAAATGAGTGCTTGATATCGTTTGATACTCAGAAATGCTAGAATTTAAGAAAGGTGACCTATTATATTGGAATCTGTTTCTCTCAGCTAATAAAATAAGTTCTGCAGACTATCTCATTGCCAGATATAGTTTGCAGAACTGTAATTGGCTGTGTGTCCCGACATGTAAGGAATTTATACATGCCAAGCTCACATCCTCACTAGAGACATACAATAAGAGTACCTTAAAAATGTTAGATTTTTATCTCAGTAATTATTAATGGTTCACCCAAGAATAATTCATACATATCTGTAATTTATAACATCCTCAGAAATGATTTTGGCAAAACAGATATTTCGTTTTGGAATTATTCCAGTGAAGTTAATAGACAAGCATTCTCAGCAAAGGATAAAAAACTTTGTTTATAATCCATGAAAGAGTCCACATCTTCCTTGTTTTGGCATATATACACATGGAAATTGTTACATAGATGCTTTCTTATCCCACACAGATTAGCAATAATGAACAAGAAGGATGACATAAAATGCTAGAGATGTGCACATCCTGATGCTGACTGGATACACATGATTGTTAATAGTAAACTAATTTCCCCATTTTGGTTGGATTTTAGATATCTTTGTAAAGCTCTATGGAATGACAACTGTATAATCTCTAACTCCCTTATTCTTTTTAATGTTCCTGTTCCTGAAATAATCACTAAATATTTTACTGTGGTCAGTCCTCTCTGCAAGAAAAATTGTTACTAAATATTGGAAATCCCAACCTACTCCCGTCTTTAAAATTGAATTTGTTCACCTTGCAAAGTATATTTGTAGAAATGAGATTACTACCAGAAAAACAAGAATGAATAACACAACTCATCATTTAATTGCTTGGAAAAAATTGTTTAATCTTTTAGAAAAAGTGTTTTTTTATGTATATTATTTCTTTTTATTTGTTATGGACACTGTATATTGTTTATTTGTTTTTTTCCTGTTATTACATTGTTAAATTATTTTATTATAAAATGAAAATAAACATTTTTGAGAAAAAAATAGTTTAGAATCATCAGACACAATGTGTAGAAGATTCTATACGAATGAGGAGTTTACTAATTAGGTCTATGAGTGAGCAGCTGATGCATGGAATAGACTATGAAATTACATTAAAGCAAACACTAGTAAGAACAACGTTTACACTTATTATGGGAATATCTGTTTTGGTATATTGGCAGGCTAGAAGGGCATTATTGCCCGTGCCTGAAATAATTATATGTATGTATGTATGTATAGATGAATGGATCTTAATATTGGAAAATACAGGGCTTTCATAGAATTTGTAATTTTAGGTCAGGGAAGTTATTCACTGCAACCTTTATATATTCTCATATTTTCTACTTATAATTTTATCTTAATTATTGAGAGTTGCAAATTGTTTTAATTTTGCATATATACAGATGCACAAGAAAACTATGATGACATGAAGAGAATGACCAGAAGTTATATTTGTAAATCACAGGTATAATTCATGGATTTCATCTCATAAAATTTCATTTCATTTTTTGAGAACCATAAATAAGTGTCCCAGAGAATAAATAAATTAATATGTTCATACTGGTGGTTCAGTAGAGTATATATATATATATATATATATATATATATATATATATATATATATATATATATATATATATATATATATATTGAGACCAGTAGGTGTGCCACTGTACAAGAAGAACATATCCTTCCCTATTATTATTGCCATGCTGCTTAGGATGGATCCATTTACAGTAAATCCCCTCTATCACATCTTCCACCTAGTATCAGGTTCCTATCTCCATCCAGCCTCACCTGTCTTTTTCTATGTCCATGGTCTTTGTTTTAGTGAGAGTAAAGTGCCCTTCTGTTTCTTTTGTCATGGCCCAGTTGAAATGTCAGTAATAGTTAAAACCAGCCCACACTTACCCATTGGCATGCCATTAATCTTTGCATTTCACTGACAGTAAGACCCCTTCAGTCTTTTCTTTGTGGGTCCAGTCAGTGTGACAGCAACAACAAGCTGCCTTTTCCACTGCCTACTCTGTTGTCATGCCTGCTAAGTTTTAATAGCAGTCAGTCTCTCATCTAGCTCCTCCAGCTTTAACATGTTTCAAACTGACATTTTATTTACACTAAAATACTTCTTCCACTGTCATCTGCCTGTTCAAAATTCCAGATTCCAGCAATATTACCCACTCTCATCTCCATCTGACTCCCATGTACTCAGTCATTGTTTGTAAATGGAACCCATTCACCCCCTTCACCATTCCCACACCTCTACTAACAGTTCCACTGTAACAAAATGTTTTCATATATGGCTCTTTGTTGAATTTTTAATTTGTTCACTTGTGTAAAATGCACATTTGCACAAAGAAGTGATTAATGAAGAACATTTAATTTCTGTATTGCAGAAGACTAGATACATTATTAACTACTTTAAAGTGGTTTAAGGCATTGCTGCTCCAGAACTATGAAGATGCTTTGTATCATGCAGAACAGTGATAACAGGGCAGGCCCTGTCATCTGTCCACCTCCACCCTGCCTTGACTGCATAAGCACCCCCAGCTCTTGCTTGTGCTGATACAAGTTACAAGGGCCTGGTACACAGAAAAATAAATTTTCTAGCATCCATCTAGCCCATGATTCATAAATGTTGGCCAGTTCAAGATAAGTATATCACACAACTTTACTAACCTTATTCCAGAGTTTTTTGTTTTGTTTTGCTTTTTGTTTTTGTTTTTATTTTTGTTTTTTGGAGGGGGATCTGAATGGAAACATGATAAAATCAGAAGGCAAAGATGAGTAGCATTACTGGAAGTATCCCCAAGTCTTGGTGAGTATCTTTACAAGGTAGACCCTATTTTTACAAAATCATTCAGAGCTTCCTTGTGTCTGGCCTGGATTGCTTCTAAAATCAGCTGGCCTACGAAGCTGATACAAATATATTTTTCCAATGGCTCTAACTGTTTCAATGATATTTAACACTTATGTGCTGCATTTATTTATTTTGTTGAATTTATCACTGTTTTTCAGCCTACACTTGCTAAAGAGCCTTCATCTGTGTGTTACTGTAGTGCTCTTAGATTGTTTTAACGATATTCTGATTTTTTTCTAACCTCCTCTGGTACTGCATAAGCTATTCTGAGTGATTCTGCCAAAATATTTCTAAGTTTTGCAAAGTTTTTGTGTGTTGTGAAAATTTCTTAGGGTTGTTGAACTTATTTCCAAGGATTCCTGACATTGCAGAAATTCTTACTACTGTTGCAAAGCATTTATTACTGCACCTGTGCTCAAAGCCAGTTTGTTTTACATTGAAAGGGATCTTTTGCATTGTGGTCAGAGTAGGGACCTAAATTTAACCCTTCCAAGGTAGGAACTACTAGTCAATACTTTATTGTGTTTTTATCTAAGTGGTCTGAGGGTTTAACTTTATAAAAGTCTTTCATCCTGCCCATATAAAAGCCTCACATTTTGTGCATTGCTCAAACATGGTTCCCCATACTTGCATATAAACAAAATTCTCCAGTTTAAAATCCACTATAGGAAGCCCTCTCCATAGTCTCTCACTGTTTGCAGCTGTTCAAAGAGCTGCCAGGTTGTGCAGAGGGTGGTTCCACTGTAGGGCATCTAGTTACTCCTTCCCATTTAGAAATTGTATTTCCTTTCCTTACATAGCTTAGGCTAGATTTAGACCTGCTGAATCTAGACTGTTTGGTATCACTGTGCTCTTAGACCAACCATCTTACATTAAGAGGGCCTCCCTGCTTTTGGCAGTAGTGTGTAAATCAGGACCCATCTGAATTGGGGTTTGCTGGATAAAGGCTCAGTTTGGGACTTTCCCATTGGTAGTTGTGTTAATGTTCTTTAAATTTGCCTGTATATAAGCCTTGTGTTAGCCCAGGTTTTCAATCAGTTTTCCGGAGCTGCTCAATGTTTGGCAACTTTAGGCAGAGGTCTGGAATGCATCCAGACTGAAACCCAAGACATCCACTGAAAAAAAAATGAAAAATAAGTATATTTTAAGCCAGAACTGTACTTTGTTAATTGTGTTTAATTGAATTAGTGCTTCATTTTTTACTGTTTGTGGCTAAGTCTAGCTAGCCCACTTCCTTCTTAAATACCACATTCAGAAAAATCCTGCTACAATGGATGGGCAGTTTGCCATCGCTTCTCCTGCCAGCTTGATTGATATGGACATCTTGAGGCAATGTAGCAATTGATTCATGTACACTAACAACCATTTACACCTAAAGCAAACTAGCACCCTATGTGAGAGATGTAAATACACTGTGGAATTGGAATCAATTCTGTCACATAAAAACAAACTAGACATCACACAGGTTGTCAGCACACACGCTTTACCTCTCTTGCAAACCTCACTTCTCACACAAAATAAGGTCATGACACATAAACCCACATATGCTGAGGCACTCACTAAAAGCCTACTGAAAGAACAGAGACCTCCTAAATGCACAACATCCACACTCACCACTAAGCATAAAGGAACCATTATACATATCAACCCACACTTCCATGTCTCAACAAATAAACCCTAAGGCAAAATACATCAAATATCTTGGTTATAGGTGACTCCATAGTGAGACACAAGATGTCCCCCTCACCAGACTGGATGAGTAGAAGATCACGGTCCACTGTCTACTGACAAATCACACATGCACTCAAATCACTCAACAAGTACCCTTATGACTCTGTCCATGTTAGAGTCAATGACTTGAGATGTACTTCTCTGGACTATATGATGAGAGACACGATGGAAATCTCTGATTATGTGCCCCAGATAGGTATGTGCCTAGCCCTATGCAGTATCCTACCCTCTCCCAGGATGATGCCAGGATATAAAAAAAAAATGATTGACTTCAGCAATTGGCTCAGCTTCTGGTATTAGTCCAGGGGGATCCAGTATCTCTCACCCTGGGAGGATATGGTAGACAGACTTCACTGCTTTGTACAGATGCGCTGCACCTGTCCCCACTAGGTTTTTGGATACTGGCAAAGGCCCTTGCCTTCCCCATAGTGCCTTTTTTAGGCAATGTCAAAACAAAAAAATTTCCAACGTAACAAAATCTAATCAAGACAAACTCTGGGTCATGCTGCTTAATGCTAGGAGTTTAACCATGAAACTGCACTCCCTGGAAGCACTCCTTACCTTGGAAGATGCTGACATCTGTGCAGGTACCAAGACATGGTTCAAGGCTGCTGACAGCACCCAGCCATGCAAGGCTACAGTGCCTTCCACACGTTTAGACCTCAAAATGAGTGTGAAGGAACCAAAGGTGGAGGTGTATCCATTTTCATTAAAACCAAATACACTTCGATACTGGTCAAACAGCATGACTCTCGAACTAATCCATGTGCAATTAACTTTTGGGAAAGTGCCACACCACATTATTACTAGCTATAGATCCCTCACCATGAACCAGGATAAGCACACTGCCTACCTCAATTTACTGGAATTCCTTGCCATACAGCTAGTCATGGGAGATTTTAACTATCCTTCCATAGACTGGAGGAAATACATGAGCAAAAACAAGCTTGTCCAGAAGTTCCTGGACTGTGTCAACACAAATGCTCTGGAACAGATTATCTGCACTCCCACTAGGGGCTCTAATAATTCTGGACAGAGTACTCACCAACATGAGGGATCAGTGTACTTCCCCATGCATGATGCCCTCCCTGGTTAGGTCAAACCACAGATCAGTCTCATTTGAAGTAACTACTGGAACTGACACTCTCACAACAACAAAAATTATAAAAAACTTTGCCAAAGCTAACTAATGCTTACTAAGCAAAGGTATAAAAACCTTCATGCCATCCACAATGACAGACATCAATGATCAGTATGCAGAAGTGTAGCAAATGCCCTGTACAAACATTTAAGCGACTGCATAAACTCTGCTGCACCTGAACAGATCAAAACCTTCTAGTAAAAAACATGGCACCACAGTGAACTTCAAGTACAAACAGATTATATAACAAGAGGAAGAAACTGTTATCCAAAAGCAAGAGGGATATAATTCTGCACAGAAAGAGTTCCCTTCTAAGCCTAAACAGGAAAATCAGAAATATTGTAAAGTCTTCCAAAGCAAATTGCAAAACTAAAATCTCATTCCTAGCCAAGGATAATCATAACACATTATTGTTATTATTTATTTATTGACATTTGTTGACCGGGAAAGTCCACTGGGCCCAACGACCCATTTTCAGTGGATGCCCGGGGAGAAAAGCTCCAGACAGTCACAGAAATTTTTTACATAACATCAGCTTAAGTTTGAAAGTCAAGAAAGGTTTTACATAAAACAAATTGAAGTAGATATACAAAGATAAATACATATTAAAGAGGTATACAAGAAAATAAACCCAGTGTGTTACATTTTTAGTAATTCTGTTTATAAATTCTCATAAGTATGAATACTATTTAAACAATTCTGTTTATTCAGTCAGAAATAAAGAAGACAAGAGAGACTGGATACAAAGACAGTATAAATTGCAACTATATTGTTAGTAAAAGTATTTGTAGTGTGTTGTGACAAAAACATTTAAGATGGGTTAATCATATGACTACAAGAACAGACAAGGTTATTGAGATAGTGTTCTTTTACTACAAATTTAAATGTTTTTAAAGAGTCTAGTTGGGTAATAGAGAGAGGGAGCACATTCCAAAGTTTGGCAATGGCATGGAATAGAGACATTGTCCAGCTCTTTTGTTGGGTTTAGTTATGGTTAAGAGTTGTTTGTTAGAGAACCTAATATGTCGAGTAAGGGTGTGTGTCTGTATTATAGTTTGAAGGGATGGGCAGACGTTTGGATTATTTAGTAGTTTGTGGGTGAGAGTAAGTCGGGAGTAATGTAGGTAATGAGGGAACTCAAACCAGTTTATAGATTTAATGGCCAGGCAATGATGTGTGCGAGCTGGCATGTTGGAGACAAATGTAGCTATTTTATAGTACCACAACTGCAGTTTGTTCAGGAGAGATGTGTGTAGGTTAGTGAAAATGGGCAACTATAGAGGAGAGAGGGTAGAAGTAGACTATTAGTTAGTTTCAACTTGGTAGACTTGTCCAAATAGAGTTTATGCCTGTAGAGTTTGCCATGCTTAAAATGTGTCTTTTTGATCGAGTTGAGTATATGATTCTCAAAGGATAGTTTGTCATCAGTTCTGATGCCAAGTAGTTTAGCTGTTTTTATGGTTTCAATTTCTGTATTGTTTTGAGAGAATATCTTAAAGTCTAAAGTTAGAGGCATTCTTTAACTACGTCTGAAGTCTAAAAGGGAATGCCCAGCTATGTGCCAAACTGGTTGCAGATGAGATCACTCATACTACACTGAAAGATATCACCAACCTGCTAGCTGACAGATTCAGCACAAACTTCACCCCCCATTCCCACCTACCATATCCCAAAGCATACCTGACACCAGCCCTCTGCCTAGTATCTCTAGAGAACAGGTCATCTCTACATTTTCCAACATCAAAAAAGTGGCCACAGTGGGACCAGATAATATCCCAGGTTGTTTACTAAACAATCTAGAACATGATCTAGTGGACCTACTTGGCATTCTCTTTGATCATAGCTTGAGAACTAGCTATGTTCCTGCAGAATGGAGAACAGCAACAGTAATCCCCCTGCACAAAAGGAGCCCATCAAGTGACCATAGCAATTACAACCTCATAAATCTAACCAGCCTCATCTGCAAGTCCATATAAGAATTATTATGGACCTTATCAACAAGGACATAGGTGACCTCCAAACGTTGGACCCAACCTAGTTTGGCTTCATTAAGGGTAGATCTTGCTTATTAAACCTGGTAGGCTTCTTTGAGAATGTCGCCAAAGCTATGGATGAAGGAAAGACAGTGCACACAGCCTATCTCAACCTTGCCAAGGATTTTGACACAATTCCCCACTCTGGCATCATTGAGAAACTCCCCAAGATAGGGATTGACTCTTACATTATTAGATGGGTAGCCAGTTGCTCACCAACAGAACACACTCTGTCAAAATTGGTAACTCCACCTCCACAATAGACCCATCACCAGTGGAGTACCACAGGGATCTTTCCTGGGCACCTTACTGTTTGGCATCTATTTCTCAGAAGTCCAGGCCAAAGTAGATGGCCTGTGGCTAATCAAGTTCCCTGATGATTGCAAACTGGGAGCAACCACCAAGTCCCTCAGTAATGTCAAAATATTACAGGAAGGGCTAACACAAATAAATAATTGGTGCCAAAGCCGAGGTTCTAAAACTAGGTGCAAACAAATGAATCATTATTCCCTTTGGCAAAACAGAATTCCATACAAATTACAATACTGACAGCAACCCCTAAGTTCCAACCCAGTGGTGCAAGACTTGGGAACACAGATTGATAGCAATCTGAACTTTGACCACCAAGTTTCCACAGTGGGAAGGAAAGCCTTCTATGAAGCACACCTCATAAGCAAGGGCATAGCATCCAGGTCAAGGGTGTCATAACTTCACTATACTTGACCCTCATCAGACCACTAATAAAGTATAATGCACCCTTTTGCATGTTCATCACCAGACACCTGCAACAGCTGGGGAGACCTCAGAGGTTTCTTACTAAGAAAATGCAGGGACTCCAAACTGTGACCTGTGTGGACAGGCTGAAAGCCCTGTCACTTTACGCTGCATCTTATAGACTGCTGAAAGGTGACTTGTGCCTGGCCTATAGGGCAATCTCCAACCCTGCCCTAATGGAAATGTTGTACAGCCATAAGTCAAATGGCTCAAGAGTCACTCACTCTAGGGATATCAACCTAGCTTGTGACATTACCAGATCATGCTGGAGAGACAGATATGTCTCACAGAGACTGCCACTTCTCTGGAAGACTCCCTATTCACATAAAACAGAGCTCCTCACTGACCCTGTTCAAATGCAGTCTAGACAATTTGATGGGAGACCACAAATTCGCCCTTGGGGTGGGACCCATGTCTGTCATAGACAGGAGTAGCTGGTGTTCATCACAAACCCGCTGTGTTCATAAAATCATTCTGTGAATCATCCAAAAAAGAGAAAATTTGGATACTTGGGGTTAACATGGCTAGACTTGTAATGGCTCTAGGGCTGCTAGCCTAGTAACCTCCCATGAACCTATGAATGTATAAGATGACACTGATATATAGAGTGTATTTTATATAGCATATATCATGACAGAAGTAGGTTAAAAATAAAACAAGAGAGCTGAGTGCAGAAGTCCCAGGATAAAAAAAGTGCTCAATCCTGGTAGGAACACTGGTGGCAGGACTCAAAAAAATGGCAGTGTAGAATATTCAAGACATCAAAATATTCCTATAATGTGATTAGGCCAGGCTCAGGGGGAGGATGCCCCCCCCCCCCCGTTGTAGAAGGAACTAGTAGTCCACAAAAAACACAAAAACTAACAGGCCAAAAAAGAGTCATAGGAATGATAGAGTGGACAATTGAGGCTAAGAAAGAAATTATTTATTGTTACTATTGTGCAAGAAGCCCAGAATTTCCAGATAGAAGATATTCAAAAAGATTAAGTGAGAAATTAGAGAAAAGAAAAATACTTGTACAAAAAAATCTCTCGAAAGCTTTAAATGCAAACTTGTGGTTATTAATACAATAAATTCATGAAAAACATGATATAGACCAAGAAACCTTAGGCCATTTGGAAAAAGAGAGTGATTGAGGAAGTGTGAAAATATAATGAATAAAACCTATAGATTTTTGAAAGGTATAAAAACGAAACTCGGGCATGGGAAAGAAAGAAATATCGGATATGGTGGAATGTGTATGCATAGGAGAAAGCCAAACTAATCAATACAAAAAGAAGCTCCAAAGATATTTAAAGAGAAATACAGGCAAAGATATGGAAAATTTCACAATACAAAAAATAAGATCACAAAGGTGGAAATGTAGAATATAGCATCTATATTATAACGTCAAACTAAAACAAGTTTGAACATTGTAATATCAAACCCTAAAGTCCGAAAGTGGAAAATGGCAAAGCCACAGCACATTGACTTTTTTTTGCAGGGAAAAAAATTCAGTGGGCCGTTTTTGGGGCTTTGCTATTTCCTCCAATGTGGTGTGATTGATCTCAGAGTTGGTATATTTAAGTTGGGGGGTGTGGGGGACACAGCCCCCTACATTACGGGGTGTGGGGGCAAAGCCTCCCACTTCAGTTTAAGTTTAAGGGTTTTTTTTTTTTTTTTTGGTCATGGAACAGTGATTTTTTTTTCCCTGTGAAAAAAAATCGTTGTTCTGTGCTGTCTGTTTTGTTGGGTTTCGGACATCAGAGCATGATGTTACAATGACCGAACTTTTGTAAGTTCGATGTTGTGATATAGACCTTAGAATATAGGATTAGTAAAGTAGTTCAACAAATAGAAGTGGAAATTATGGAATACCTGCAAAGTGAAGGATTTAGTATGCAAAGTCTAACAAAAGTTATGCAACAGCAATGATAGAACAACGAGACCCCAAAGTAAAGTGAAACAGGTTGAGCATGAGATATTTGAAGAAGAAATATGGAGATGGGAAAGAAAAAGAGATTTAATATGGTACAATATTCATGCAAAGGAGAAAACAAAACTAATAAATACAAAAAAGGCAGTACCAAAAATATCTGAAGAGAAATACAGGAAAGGCATCCAGATATGGACAAGTTTACAGTACAAAAAAATAAGAAAACAAAAGGGGAAAGTAGAAAGGAGGATTAGTAATGGAGAAGTTAAAGAAATAGAAACTGAAGTTCTGGATTACCTGTCAAGTGAAGAATTTAGTGTAGAAAAATCTAACTCTGGTAATGTCACAGCATAACAGAACAATGAGTCCCCAAATTAAGGAGAAACAGGTGGAATGGGAAGCATCTGATCAGTTGCTACTTGAAGATACTCTGGAGCCTTCAGTAAGAAACCAGTACAAAAGTTCAGTTGGAGTTGCACAGCAAAAGAAGGATCAGGAAATGTTGGCAACTCTGATGCAGTCAATGTTGTGGAGTGATAGGCCAGTAAGTTCCCATATGGCAGAGCAATGGATGAAACAGGATGCAGCTGAAGAGAATATGTGTTAGGAAGATGTTCTAAAATTTTCTGTAAAATACCTAAAGGAAATGGAGAATAAAGAATGTGCCCTCAGTTTAGAAGAAAAAGATCTAAGGGAAGAGTTGTTTGATTTAATAGAAATGGATAGACATATTAACTCCAGTAAAAGAAATAAATTTCAGAAAGTCCATAACACTCAAAATGTTAGAAGTGTGACAAAACAAATAAACATAGTAATAAAGACTATTAACAGAAATTCAGGTTGTATAACAGAAGTAAATAGGCTATATTACTGTGCAGCTAAATTAATAACAAATACAATCTTACCACAAAAACATAGACCAATAAGGGAAAGGAAGGGAAGAAATCAAATACATTCATGGAAATATCAAATAGAGAAAACTATAAAGCAATTAAGGCAAGAAGTGTTAATGTTAGATGAGTATTGAAGGGGAACAGATCAACAAAAATACTTAGAAAGATAGATGTGATAAAAGCAACATGCAGAATCCGAACAAAACAAGATCTATGATATACTATTGCAAATAATAAACTAAAGGTATCAGCACAGTCAGAAAAACATCAAATAAATATAAAGGAAAAGTAGAAAATAAATAATTCATTGATGACCTAAAAAGTTTTATAGAGAACTGGGAAACAAAGCAAAAGCTATAGCAACACCTCCGAAAAAGAAGAAATAGATACATTTTGGAGACATATCTATGAGGACCCTGTGGGTCATAACAAAGATGCTGAATGGATAGAAGAAGTAAAAGAAACAGTAAGCATTTCAAATGTACAGGATATGAAATGGGATGAAATAAGGGCCAAAGAAAATTGAAACAAAATTAAGAAAATCTCCTAATTGGAAAACCCCAGGCCTAGATGCAGTGCATAACTTCTGAATAAAAAGTATTAACATCTTTACATGAAGATTTAGCCCTGAGTAAGAACTACTTATATGCACACCCTGAACAGACACCAACCTAGTTAACAACAGAACAAGATAATACTCATCCTTAAGAGTGAACCTGCAAGTTATCTTAAAAACTATAAACCAATAACCTGCCTTCTGATGATATAGGAACTAGATACTGGAGTTGATGCTGACAGAATTTATAGTCATTTAGAAGAAAACGCAGTCATGACAGAACAACATGGTAACAAAAGAAAGTCATATTAAACAAAGGATCATTTATTTTTAAATCAAGTCATAATGATGAATTGTAAAAAGGGAAAGAATCTAAGTATGGCATGGACAGACTACAAAAAAGCTTTCATATGTATAAGTTATACCCTTCACTGATCAATTACATTACAGTAACCATAAAACAGTGGCAAACCACTTTGCAGCTAAGTCATAATAAAGGACAGATTATTATCCCAGGGATAAAAATTCAAAGGGTGATATTCCAGGGTGACTTTTTGTCACTGCTGATCTTTTGTCTTGCCCTTTTTTCACTAAGCTATCTACTTAACAGATTAGGCCATGGTTAAAATTTGGCTCCTAGGCAACAGCAAAGTGTAAAAACTTTTTATCTTCTTTTTGTGGATGATTTAAGACTGTATAGTTCATCAGATGAGGAGCTGAGCATAACTAGAAGTGGTCTAAACTTTCTCAGATGATATAAGCATGTCATTTGGTCCTGATAAATGTGCAAAAGCAACGTTCAAAGCAGGAAAGATGCAGCACAAAGAAAATATTAGTCTGGGACAGGAATGTGCTATAAAGGAACTTGAGCACGAGGGAGTATATAAACAAACATAAACAAATGCAAGCAAAACTCACTAAAGAAGATTTTAGATGACTAAAATTAATACTGAAAACAGTCATGATATCTAGGAACAAAGGACAAGCTGTAAACCAATTTGCTGTTCCTGTTCTAAATTAGAGTTTTGGGGTGACTGACTGACACCAAAAGGTATTGCATCAGCTGGACAGGAAAACAAGAAAAAAGCTTCATGCTTATCAAATGATATATAAACATCAGTGTATACCAAGATTATATATTTCTCATTTTAAAGGAGACATGGGTCCCCTCAAAATTGATTACATCTGCAATCATAGAACTGCATGCGTATCTGCTGACTTCACTGGATCCAAACATAGTGAATGTTTTGAAACATGAAGAGAGCAAATGTAAGATGATTTCCATAATTAGTTTAGCAGATGCATGTCAGTGTCAACTGGAAGTGGAAATCCATCACAGAAAGCAACAAAAATCTGGCAGCAAATGAATGTGCCAACAAATAAAAGAAAGAATATAATGAAAAGGATCAGTTGAGAAGGCAAGAAATGTGGAAAAGGCATAAATACAGTTGTAAGTACAGAAAACTCATGGAACAATGACATGCCAATCAGGATCTGATGCAGGAATGGTTAAGCAGAGATGAATTTAAGCCAAAAGAGGAAAGGTTAATATTAAAGACCCAGGACAGTGGACTGCATACACATTGGTTTACATAGTCCATTGAATATGCGGTATAAACAGACAAATACAGACTCTGTAAAACAGAACTGGAAACAGTCACTCATCTTGTTGCAGAGTGTGATACACTGATGTTAGAGAGCCTGCATACTGAAAGGCATAATAATGTGGTAAGACTTTTGCATTGGGGATTGTGCAAACATTACAGTATTGAAGTAGCTGAGAAACAAAACATTATAGAGAATGATGAAGTTTATATCACATGAGATTACCCATTACCAGCAGTTCAAAAAACAGATGCAAAAAAACAGATATAGTAGTCCATGAAAAAAAGAAAAAAAGCAGTATTGATCATTGAAATTTACACCCAGTGATCCCAGTGTCTTATGTACAGAGAGACACAAAGTCATAAAATACCAGCATTTGCAGGCAGAAATGAAGGCAATGTGGAAGGATATCTACACAGTTCCAGTAGTAGTCAGAGCAATGGGTCCCATAAAAAAAGAATCTACAGTCTTTTTAAGATATGTTACCGATATATGTAACTCCATATGAATTGCAGAAGGTGTCAATTCTTGGCACATTGCAAGTGCTGAGAAGAGCACTTTTGACTTTTAACATCAAAGATTAAGCAATACTAATTTCGTGAACTTCAATCATACTGTGACTTAGAGATGGAGTCCATTCCCATTGTGGTATTAGAAACCCAAAAGACTTAAAGAAACTAAACCAAGAGTTAATTTTTCTCTAACTTCCAAGATGACTGCACACTGAGTAAATTTTTGTTTCTAGCTCTTCCAGTGTGATAACAGAAACTCAGCAGAGAAGTCCAGTAGACATGGGTTTATGGGTAAATTTCAGTAACTGGCTAGAAAGTGCACTGCCTGGATGTCAGGAATACAGAAATACAGAAGACCTGGAAAAAATAATCTGCAAAAAATGAGGAAGAAACACTTTCTGGTGAATGTTCTGCAGCTGTTCAGCAAAAAGCAGTTTGACCTTCAGACAGGAAGATATAAGACAATTGCATGCAGACTTGGTTAAAATAAACAAAACACTGATGGAGTATATCAACACAAACAACAAAAGACTGGAAAAATGGAAGCTTTAAATAGATATTTAAATAAGATGATAACGCTGCAAAAATCAGAGGTTAAATGAAGAAAAGGCTGGCTGAATATGAGATTGCTCAGGAAGAGATGTTTCAAAAAAATAACAGAATTGGAGAACAGAGCATGTGAGGAAAACCTGAGATTTTCAACTATACCAGGGAAGCTGGAAGGAACAGACTGCATTAATTTTATGAAAGCACAAATAAGCAACTGGACTGGTATTCCACAGCAGGAGCTGTTAGCTGAAAAGGTACATCTTGTGTATGCTTCAAATCTAGCTATAAGAAAGCAACTTATACCAGCAGAAGGAGTTGATTCTGACAAAACTGTGGAAGAAGTACAAAATACTAAAAGTGGGAGACATCAGAGTGTTTCTGGAGAATGATTACTCATAGTACACCAGACAGAAGAGGAGTAAATTCATTTCACTATTCAGAGAAAGTTGAGACACAGGTGTGAGATTCAAACTGCTGTATCCAGATGTCTTTAAAGTATTCTTCTTTGGAGGGACAAACTAATTTTTGATTAAATACATGCTAAGGAAGAAATACAAAAGTCTGTCCAACAAAAAGTGGGCTGTGAAACATAAAGAGATTCTGTTTCTTGTTCTTCTGGTGATAGAGACCACAGAGAGACTATACTTGTGAAACCTTTTCCAGTATTTCAACAGAAAATGTTGGAGGGAAGGAAGGAGCACAAGAGCTGACTAGAAGAATCAAGAGTACATTGGAAATGAAGCAGACAGGATTTGGGTGATGGAGAATAACAGTAATAAAATCAGTAACTTAATGTGGGATTAAAATGCAATAATTATATTTGTGAAAAATGACAGAACAAGAAAATCTGAAAATATTAGACTTTTTCAAAATATGTTAGATTAGTGGGAGGATGTAAAGTATATGCCCTACTTCATGTCATTATTGTTCAGAAAAATGCTTTGGAGAGGGGAAGAGAGGGGAGAAAGCTAACTGTAAATAAAGAAAACATTTTATTTTCTTAATAGTACTGTATTTGTGGTGTATGGCTTTCTTTGCTTGCTATTTTTAAGTGTAATGGGGATTGAAAACAGGTACTGTTATTTTTCTTTTTCTCCCTTCTTCTTTCTTCTTGTACAGTTTGAGAAATATAGGCAATGCAATGTAAAAAAAGAGCCCAGTTAAAAAGACATTACAAAGTTAAAATGAATGTGCTTTTTCTCATTCTTGCAAGGGGAAATTACTGGATTAAGGACCTTATATTGGTTAGTTTTAAGAGACAGCAATTTAATGCAAAACAGTATTGAATATTAGGAGGCTTTCTTTCTAGCAAATGCATGTGTACTTAGTAGCAATTCTACATCTGGTCTTTACGTTTCCATGGGAAAAAATCTGATAAAGAGAAACTGGCTATCTGGTACTCATGTCTCCATGGAGACAATCTGATAAAGAGAAACTGGAGACAGTTTGGTGGAAGAGGATTGGCTAAGGGAAAATAAAAAAAAAGAGAAATGGTCTAGGATATAATGTTCTCTGAAAGAAATCAGGGATTTTCCCAGCTGGGAGAGCTTTAAAGATAAGACAAAACCAATTAGATTTCAAGTAAAGTTTTCTCAGTTTCTTTTCTTTGAAATGCATTGGGGATACTAATATAAACATGTTTTTTTTCTTTTCATCCCTTCTTTTTCTTTGTTCAGTTTTAAAAAATGTAAGCACTGCAATGTAAAAAAGGGAGTGGGGAGGAATGGTCTGGTTAAGAGAGTATGACAAAAGAAAAATCAGTGTGCTTTTTGCTATGCTTGCAAAGGGAAATGACTGTGTTAAGACCCTAGACATTATCCAGTAGCAAGTTTATTACCAAGTATGTAAATGAAAATGAATATTGAATATTATAAGGCTTTTCTCTGGTAAACAAAGTACTCTTAGCAGTTTTGTGTCTGGTTTGTGTGTCACTAGTAGTCAATTTTATAAAGAGAAATAGCTTGAAGAAAGTGTTTACTGAAAGCATTTAAGTGTTTTCTCAGCTGGGGGAGCTATAACGATAGATAAAATCAAATAGCACTTGCTAATAACACAGGCTGTACCATGCATCTTAGCATGACTAACTTTTCTTTTTGGTTAACTCTAGCCTATCTGTGTGGCTTAGAACTGTTGTTCTTATTAGGAAGCAAAAAATTCAATATTGAAATATGAAACAATCCAAACGGATAAAGAAAACTTTTAAAATTGAAAACAAAAATAAAAAAACAGCCACCAGAGAATAAACGAAAGTCTCCACTTTTAATATGCCACCAAGAACAAAATAACCAAATGACTAAGCGCTTTCACCAGGCTTCAACCACTGGCTTCCTCAGAGTCATTTGGTATAACATCCACAGCTTTTAAATATACAAACAACTGATTGATTGATTGATTAATTACATCACCACCCAACCAGATGGTTTAACAAAATTGGTTAATGAAAAATCCATCAATCCACACACATACAGTCCACCTCATTTTATACTTTTTAAAAAGTTTTTTAACATTCTATAAAATATTGAATGTTATATATTCATAAAAAATATATAAATTCATACAAAAATAACAAGAACAAATTATGTTATATTTAAAATCACACAGATTCACAGGCAGGATACAGAAATTATAATCCATACATTGTAATAAAATCAATGAGTGACAAAACTGCACTAAAAATAATCTTACAATTAAATTTAAATGTGAAACAAACCTAACTTGATTATTGTTTACTATGTATTGATCACTATCATAGATTTAATAATGTTGTTTCCAAATTAAATATGATTTGTCTTTAGTTTTAAAATAGGCATCAAAGATACAGCATCATTTAAACTGGATGACTTCAAGGCATTAAGTCTAAGTTGCCAAGTTGTTTCCAGGGTTCCAATTTTATTGCTAATATCACAGCCCCTTTTACCCATAACTACTCGGTCTATAATGAAAAATACAAACTTTTTAAAATTCTTACATTTTTCTTTAATGTAAATAAATTGCATTGTGCTCATCCTTTCTGTTAAAGCATCTCAAATGTTCCAAAATCCTATCACGTAGTCTACGAATGGTTTTACCCACATAAAATCCATCACATGAAATACATGAAGCAACATAAACAATGTATTTAGTGTTGCAATTACATATCCCTGGACATGAAATAGTGTATTTATAATCATATACACATAAATATGGACCTTCATTAATATACCTACAACATTTTCACATGCCACATTTCTTCATACAAGACTTTCTCCCAGCATTAGCTTCTTTCAAAAAAAACTTTTAAGTTATTCCCTCTACTATATACTATCAATGGTTCAAATCCTAAAGTTACCTTAATGTTATCACTAAAACAAAATTTCCAAGCATTCCTCAAACATATCACCAAATCATAAGCCCTATCATTATATTTTAGTACAAATGCAGCACCTAGTTTTTCTAGGTTACTATCACTAGGTGTAATAGATGTCACATTCCGTAAAATAGGGATGTAACATGTTTCCCTTTTTCTCATAATCTCTCTTTTGATGTTTGATAATTTTAAGGGATAACCCCTATCTAAGAACATTCCTATCAACTTATATAATTCATCCTTAAAGGTTAAGTTATCACTAACCAACCTAGATGTTCTCACCATCTGTCCTTTTATAATCCCTTTTCTTTGATGGTAAGGGTGACAACTATTAAAATGTAAAAGTGAGTTGGAATATGATTCTTTTCTATAAATATTACTACATAAACCTTGTGATGTTTTCTTTATAATTATATCAAGAAAATTAATCTCTTCCTTATGCCAAAAATATTTAAATTTGAAAAAATCCATTGTAGTATTTAAATAATCAATGAACTCCACAATAGATGTTTCATCACCTTTCCACAAAATTAACACATCATCTAAAAATCTGTTATATAACAGGATCTTATCTTTGTATTTGGATGAAAAAATAAACAAATTCTCCCATGCAAGTAATACTAAATTATTGGCTCCCATTGCTACACCAGTTAACTGCTGGTAAATTTCTCCTTCAAAACTAATAAAGTTGTTTTTTAATATAATTTCCATAAGATCTATTACCAAATTTGTTTTATTTTTATCTGTCATTTTACTTTTTGAGAGACTCTCATGAAACATAGCCAGTCCTTGTTCATGAGGAATGACTGTGAATAGATTAACTACATCCACTGTCATGAAAACAAAATTATTATTTTTGACTTGCCTAAGCTTCTCAAGGCAATGCCATGAGTCTCTCAAAATATGTCCAGCCTCTTCTACTGCTATTTTTGACCAAGTGTCCACAAAGGAAGCAAGGGGTTCAGTCTTAGAACCCCTGGCTGCAACAATCGGTCTAAATGGAGGGTAGCTAACTTCTTTGTGGACCTTAGGTATACCAAACATGACTGGTAAAGTTGGAAATTTTATTGTTAAACAATTGTATTCTATTTCATTGATAACACCCTGAAATAATGCATCCTGAAGGAAGAGATCAATCTTTAAATAGGCCCTATTTACTTCATTTTTTGATACACTCCTATAAGTAGCCTCATCATTAAGAATATGCATCATCCTACTCGAATAATCCATTTTAGTCATAATCACCATCCCCCCATCCTTGTCCGGTTTCATAAACCTATATTGTTGATTTTGAGATTTGAGATATTTTTCATAACCAACCTTTCATCTTTTGTCAGGTTGTCCTTAACATTTTTATCTTGTGACAAAACCTTTCTTAACTCAGTTTCCACACATCTCTCTAAGGTAATAACCTCTGGGTTTGATGGGGGGATGAATGTACTACTTTTCTTGAGGGGCATATTCAGTTCTGTTTCAATGGTATTTCCTTTGTTATAAGAAAAAAAAACATTTTTAAATTTAACTGTCTCATGTAAAGTTTAAGATTAATCAAAACCTGAGCAATATCCAATCTAAAGGTGGGTACAAAATTTGTACCCTTACTCAATAAATCAAAATGGACATCACTTATTTCCATGTCAGTGTAGTTATAAATATAAAAGCCATTTCTCTTACACACTTTATGACTCACAGATGTATTATTAATAATGGAAAATATGTTATCTCCAGGACTACGGAAATTCAACAAAACACAGTTGTCTAATGTACATTCATTATTGAGATAACTTCTAGGCACGTGTTGCTCATTCACTATTTCAAAAATTCCACTAACATTCAATAATCCAGGATTTAAAGTACTATCATTACAAGTGTACAATGCATTTTCAGAACAGACATTAATCCATTTGTTTAAACAAACATCACTTGTCATTGATAACCCCTTCTGTTCCCCCTCCCACCTCGACCTTTCCAATAATGGTGTTGAACATTCCTGCCTGTTTGTCCCTTGTTTAACAATCTCTCCAATCTCCTCAGTTCGGTCTGGTGTTCTAAAGAACATTCATCTGAGTCAGCATTTTCACCAAATTTATTTTGTTCAACACTGACAGCCCGACCATCAGTCAAAAGGGTGTTCACTTTTCGTTTAGTACCTGGTGGATAAGCACAGTTATTCTTATAGTCAAGTGTGTCTCTATTAAGTTTTTTATGTTTAATTGTGAGATTTTTGTTAACAAACATCTCGACACTCTTGAGTACTTTATCAAAACTTTTTTTTGTTAAGAAAAAAGTAAATCACTCGTAATACTGGCATTAAGGCTATTGATTTCTTCTTGTAATTTTGCAAGTTTAATCTCATTGTTGTTAATTATAATATTCAACATTTCCATACCTGTTTTGTTATACAATGAAATCAGTTCACAATACACTGCTGTCCCTGTTTCTACTCCCATAGGGAATTTCCATAACTGCAGACCTTTTGGCACTTGATTCGAAGCCAATGATTTCTTGAGAAACAAGTTATACAGTTGAATAGCTCTAAATTTTATACACAGCTTTTCAAAATTAAAGATTTGTTCTTTTAATGTTGTTAAAAATCTTCTTGCCTCCTTCAGGCCTGAGAGATCTGCCTCAAACGCCGGTTCCTGAAACCATGATTTTTTTTTTTTTTTTTTTTGAAACCATGATTTAAAGTCATGTTGCCCTGTAGCATTAACCTGATTGGCATTCACTGTCAGCAACATTCCACTTTGAATTTGTTGTCTAGCCACAGCGTTACTATATGAAGTTGATGCAACATTGTCATTCGTCGATCCACCATTGATCAGTGAATGTAAAGTAAAAAGTTATATCTGTGAATTTGTAGGGCTGTTATTACTAGTTTCTCTCCCTTCCACCATCACACCAGAGTGGAGCTTTTTTAATTTTTCCACAACACTGGCCAGTTCATTAAGCATACTCTCCATCCTGAATCTCCATCCTAAGTGTTTTCTCAGCTGGGAGAGCTATAAAGATAGACAAAATCAAATAGCACTTGCTAATAACACAGGCTGTACCATGCATCTTAGCATGACTAACCTTTCTTTTTGGTTAACTCTAGCCTGTCTGTGTGGCTTAAAACTGTTGTTCTTATTAGGAAGCAAAAACTTCAATATTGAAGATGTACATAGTTTTTTGTGTTATTCTTAAGTTCATAGTTTTTTTTTGGGGGGGTGTTTGTTCTATTTGAGGGCTTTCAAAAAAACAAAAAGTTATGGAAGATGTGGCATAGGCTCAAATGGATATGACAAGAAATATCTGTATAAATGACAAAGCTGTCGGACAGTATATGCATGTAAGATAAAAGTTAGAACTAGACATTTAACAAAAAAGCAGTTACACAGAAAAGGTGGTAATAACTATATAAGAAAATGGTGCTTTCTGTAATGTCTTTCAATCTGAATGGTCTTACAGATAAATATAAAAATGAAAAGTAGTGAACTATACTTAAAAATTAGAGTGCAAATAACTATGCTACAGGGGATACACCTGGAAAGAACTGAGCATGTGAATTTGATAAAGAAAGTTTTTTCGGAATCATTATTCAGTGGAATATCTGGGGCAAAGGAAAACAGGAGTACTTTTATTAATCACAAGAGGAGCTCCAATAGTGATAGAAGAGGAAAAAAGATAATAATGGAAGATATATTGTACTAAGGGGCTTCTGGCAAGGCTGGAGGATTACACTGGCATGCATTTACATTCTACCTAAAACTGCTATAATGGAGCTTAAGAAAATTCTGGGAGAAATAATCAGCTTTCAGCAATGAATACTACTTGTAGGTGAAGACTGGAATTTGGTTTGCAACAGTGAAGATGTGTCCAGGGGGCCTATAAGGGAAAATATAACAAAGAAGGGTAGATTTTTGAAGAAATTTATAAAAATGTTTGGCATGGAAGACGCAAATTCAGTTCTAGGTTTTTGGAGTAAATTTACATATTATTCTCCAAGATACAAAATGGGGCTAAGCTAGATAGGATTTATATCTCACAGAAACATATGCCTTTCATTTTTATTGAAATGCACCCAATAACCATTTCAGATGATGAGCCAATAATAACTAAAATAAAAATGCAAGGTAATGAAATAAAAATGAGACACTGGCACTTTCCCACCTATCGGTAGAAAAGGGAGGAATTTAAGGAATGGGTTTTGGAATTAATTCAGGAGATACTAGAGAAGATAGAAATTTCTTCTGAAAATATAGCTAGGGAGTGGGATAAAATTAAAGTGGAGTTTAAAACTACAGTAGAAATAAAGGAAAGGGAGACATGGTTAAGAAGTAACAAGAATTATTTAGAGGGACTGACAAATGCTAAGTATTGCAAAATAGGGAGAAATCTCTCAAAATAAGAAAAGGAGCAACTGCAGAATAGTAGACAGAAAAATAAGGAATTACCTTGATAATATGCACAAGTTTAGAAAAATGTCTGTTAAGCATGGTTTTGATAATAATTCTAGAGCACAAAAACGTTTAGTGCAACGATTCAAACAACAGAAAGTGGAAAGTGCTGTTACCATAGAGCTTGTACCTCTCAAGACATCTGCAACAACTTGAAAGGCCGCAGAAATACCTCACTAAAAGAATCACAGGCCTAAAGTAGATGCCCTATGCTGACCGTCTAAAAAAACTCCAGCTATACTCTGTCACATATTGTCTACTCAGAGGCAATCTCTGCTTAACATACAAGGCCATGTCAAACCCAGAGCTGTTGGACATGCTACACTTAAAGAAATCCCAATCCCATCAGAGCCACACACTCCAGGGATCTAAATCTTGTCATCACAATGAACAAAACATGCTGGAGGGATAGGTTCCTGACCCAGAGACTCCCTAGACTCTGGAATAGACTTCCCATACATGTCAAGCAGAGCACCTCTTTGGCCCTCTTCAAGAGGAGCCTTGCCGATTGGATGGGAGATAGGAAATTCACCCTGGGGATCATGTCAGTCACCCTGCTAGACAGGGGTCCAGGGAAGTAAATATTGTGGGAAGAAATAGCCAGGGAATTGTTATGGCTAGGCTTGTATAGGCCCTAGGGCCAATAGCCTAGTACCAACATATGAACCTATAACAAGGAAGATAACAAGAGATCCTGTAGAAGTATTAGAAATATTTCATACATTTTATGAAAGTTTTATAAATCAGAAAAATATGGAAATCAAGAAAAGGTACAAATATAATTGTTTATGGAAAAATTAAATATGCCAAGGTTAAAAGTAGATGAGGCTCAAATGCTAGTAGTTAGGATAGGAAGAGATGAGATAAAAATGGCTATGTATAACCAATCTACAGGAAAGTCCCCAGGAATATATGGTATTTCTGTGAAAGTATGGAAGCTAGGAGGGAAAAAACTGATAAAGATGTGGAAGGTTTTGTTTAACAGTATTTTAAGAGGAAGAGAAGTACCAGCATTCTAGAAGAAGGCAGTGGTAATGGTAATATCTAAAGAGGGTAAAGATCCGTCAGATCCAGCTTCATGCAGGCCCATTTCAGTACTAAACCATGATTATAAAGTGTTTATGTATATAATGACTAAAAGAGTGGCAAAAATAATATCAAAATTGATAGATATGGATCAATGTGGTTTTGTGGAGGGGAGACAAACATTTGACAATATTAACAGAACATTAATGATCCAGACGGAAGCAGAATGTAAGAAAATACCACTGTTACTGGTGGGTCTTGCTGCAGAAAAAGCATTTGACAGAATAGACTGGGACTTCATGATCAGAGCAATGGAAGCATTTGCATTCCCTGATACAATTATAAGATTCATTAAGACTATAGATGAGGGAATCAGAGGTGAAAATTAAAGTGGGTGGGGTCATCTCTGATAACTTCTTCTTAACTTCTTGCTTGATTACAGGAACCAGGCAGGCTTGTCCACTTTCCCCTTTGTTGTTTTTATTATATTTAGAACCATTGGCAAGGAAAATAAGGGACTCAGAAATTCAAGGATATAATTGGTATGGTAGTCAGGAAAAGCTGGCTCTATTTGCAGATGATATTATTTATAGGTTCATAGGTTCATAGGTGTTTACTAGACTAACAACCACAAGGGCCTTTTTAAGCCTAGCCCTCTGATGAGTACTGATACCCTTGATAAGTGTAAAACGGGAAAGGGACATTGCACTGTTGTGGAACATTTTAAAGCAGTTTCAAATCTTCTCAGGATACAAAATTAATGAAGCTAAAACAAAGGCGATAGTAGTAAATTATGTACCCACACATAAATTCGTC
The DNA here is from genome assembly GCF_019279795.1 of Protopterus annectens. Lineage (NCBI taxonomy): Eukaryota > Metazoa > Chordata > Ceratodontiformes > Protopteridae > Protopterus > Protopterus annectens. The sequence continues at coordinate 1,496,700,297 of NC_056731.1, read as the reverse complement.
CAACAATATCCATGTTTATGGGGACATGATAAAATGAAGTATTTAGGAGTATGGATTAAAAATGACTCTGTTGTGGCAGCTAAGGATATGTGAGAAGAGAGTAAAAAGAAGATAATACAAAAACTGAGAAACTGGAAACTTTGTTATATGGACATGGATACTAAGATCCAAGCAATTAAAATGTTTTTAGTTGCTTTTTGTCTTATACACAGGCCAGGCATATTTTTATCAACCAGAGGAGAAGCTGTGGATAGCAATTAAAATGGAGTTGAAGGATTTTATCTGGGAAGGGAAGACAGCAAGGGTCAAATGGAATAAGCTGATTCTTCCAACAGAACAAGGCGGACTAGGATTACCCAATTTGAGGGGGGTACTTTAGAGCAACACAGTTAAGGTTCTTATACATAACACAAGCAGAAAAATATAATTTAAAATGGAAAGTAATAATGATGATGATAGAAGGGAGCAGCTCAAGAAATAAGGTGAGATTGGGATTTTGGATACAGACTCTTATGGAGAACTTGTAAAGTAGCCAGGAGTATTCTAAGAACTAAACCAGCATGAGAATGGAGAAAAGGATTCTACCAATAGGGATGACTGTGGTTAGTGATACAGATAATAGGCAAGAGGGGGGTGGAATTTATTGGAGAAAATTGGCAAAGGAACCAAGGTATTGGGAGCAAATAAATAGAAAGGGAAAGGTAATAGTATGGGAAGAGGCCAAGAATTTATTTAAACTGCAGGTTAGAGATTGCTTTCCCTGTCAAGGATTGATATCAGAATATAGGCAAAGAGATAGGAATAGGTGGGTCCTAAATGAAAGACCAGGTCTGGTGGAGTTTTTAATAGACTCTAGAACAGAAGCTGCCATTAAAAAGGAATAATTAGTAGAGAATATAAAATATTGCATGAAAATTATAAGAATCAATCAGAGGAGTTTAGAAAGGATTGGAAAGAAAGAGTGTATAACCAATTCACAAAGAGACAGTGAGGGATATATCTATATCTCTCAAATATGCAACAAAGTCTAGAAGATTTAGGGTCTTTGCCTGTAAGTGTTTACATAGGTATTTTTATGCTCCAAGTAGTCTCCAAAGAATTTTCCTCAGGTGTCTAGCATATGTTGAAGGTCTGATGGGCAAGAAAGAGGTGGCTGGAATCATATTTCTTGGGAGTGTAATGAGCTGGCAGACTTTAGGGATTCCCTGTGGATGCTGTGTCAGAGATGTTTGGTGAGTGGATTGGATTGACTGGGGAGATGATTTCTTTGAGCTATGATACAGAATCTGAATTGTGTAGACATAGTAAAGCCTTGTTGAGTCTAATTATGGTGGCTACCAAAAAAGCAATTACTAGAAAATGGAGTCTAGACCACTAGAAGTAGTGACTATGGTAACAGAGATAAAGCAATTGGAATTGGGATCTTTAGAAAAGGAAAGGAGCAAACTACATAGTAAACTAGGAATTATGGGAACAATATATGCAGAGAAGGAAGGAGGTTTAAGAGGCAGGATTTGAATGAGCCATATGTTGCTTAACTGACAATGACTGGATAGATTATAAATGATGTATAATGTTTGCAACTACAGTTGTTTCAATGATGCCTATAATGTATAATGTTTGCAAATGAAGTGGTGTCCATGTTTGCTTTTCATTTATATTAATGTAAGATTGCATATGTCATACATAATAATTTAATAGAGATGTTTATTAAAAAAAGAGTTAATTTTTCTTCCTGCAATATCTCGTTTATATACTTTATTGCCTAGAATGTCATGAGTACCTTTCAATTTTGTAAATGTCATTTTTCTGCACAGATCATAAAAGTAACATCATCACTTTTCCCTTTCAGATCTCACATTATTTCTGAAAGAATTTTCCTAGCCTGTATGGCAGGTAGGCAACCAAATCCCTTCCATAGTCTTCGCCATTAGTCCCTTCACAATTTTGCATTTTTGCAGAGGAAAGTGAGCTGTTATAAAACAAAAAAAAATAACCTTTGATAAATGATAGCTGTTAGAGGGTAATCTTTCTGAGCTCAACTCCCCAAAACTACTATTCCTGGAACTTTGTGTATGGCTCAGCCCTTCTGTTTGACTGTAGGTGTGCAGTTTGCTTCTACTACAGTCATTAGCCATGCTCAAGTAATTAAGGTCACTCAATTCCATTAACTAACCCTATTCAAAGTCCACTTATTTCTTAAAGAAGACCCCTTTTAGCATTAGGTCCAAACCCAGGATGCACAAATAAATTGGCATGAGTAAAGGAATGACTCATTATTTTCCCTTTGACTACAAGTAACAGGCCCAAACCATTGTGAAGGATGGTTTTGTACTGAAACAGGCTGTTTCACTCCCAGTGTAGAACAACAATTGTCATTGCTTATTTTACTAAAAAGAACTAGCAAACAACACAAACCTGCCATGGCCAGCTTTTGGCCTCCTTTTAAGTTTACATTTCAATTCTATTTAGTGAGTCTTGATACTACCAAAGTAGGCAAATTTCATCTTCCTTTTCAGTACACTGTTCAGCCAACTGATATTGATGAAGAAAGACTAACATTAGTAAGAAGTGGATTGATCCTCTATCCCATTATTCACAGTAATACAATGCAAAGTCCTCAAGCCTATCCCACTGTTATATTGTAAAAAACAAATCCTTCCTTTAGTATTACTTATACAAAATTACTTAACTATTAATAAATCATGCAGACACAGATTTACCACCTGCTGACATGGGATCTCTTTAGAGTTAAATATCAACCACACAACAAATACAACAGACATTAATAACTTATAGACTAAAAAATTTGCAAATAATTATGGATTTCCAAAAACCCTCCCTTTTAAGGCACTGCAATTGCATTAATATCTAAAAAGCAAAATACAATACTAGAGGTTATACTCTATTTATGAAAGTGTTAGTTTATTGCTTCTAGTTTACCAAATTTTGTACCCTCAAAGTGATTTACAAACTTTCTCATCATTACGGACTCTCATAGCATCCCATTAGTGAGCAGCCAGCCAGAAACTATACCTTACCCTTCAGAAATTGTATAACAAGGATAAGAAGGGTGAAAAAGAGAGAAAGAGAGAAAGAAAGAAAGAAAGAAAGAAAGAAAGAAAGAAAGAAAGAAAGAAAGAAAGAAAGAAAGAAAGAAAGGGGAATACAATTAGTTCAACCATTCCGTAAAGTACTGAGATGTACAAGTTATTGTAGCTCAAGCTGCAGGTAACCTCTTCCAATACCTTCTACCTATTGAAGTACCTGGATGTCAGGATATTAGTGATGCAGACAGTGAGCATGGCATACATGCTCCCACTGTGACAGCTTGACAAGTGTCACAGGCTAAGCTTCACATGTATAGATTGCTGTACACAGGAACAGTAGTTCTATTTGTTGTGGTGGGAAATCTTGCAGGTCAGGCCAAAAGAGATCCCCACAAAGGCCACAGACAGTCATCTTAAAAGCCTGTCTCACTTAGATTAAGTGTGAAAGAAAAGATGAAGCCCTGCATCATCCTGTCAGAACATTGTTGTAGTAACCCCTCATCCACAAACCCAACTGCAACTTCAGTTATTAGCTGGCTTCTTTGTAAAATGGGATGCAGTTCTGACTGTAGCCAATGTGACCTGATTTTTGGTGGAACCAGTTGGAGGGTAGGGAATAAGAGGCCAGTTCACCCAAATCAGTGAAGTGGAAGAAGGGGCTTATTTTTGTGGTCTGGAGGTGCTGTAACCAAAAATATTCCACTTGATTTTGTCAGCAGACTTTAAATAAAGAAGATTATTTCATATTTCCTAGGCTCTACAGCTGTAGAATTACACTTGTGCATCATTTCTGGCTTTATTTAGTTTAAGGAGTTTAGAAAAGATGGGAAAACTACCATGCAGCTATGAAAGACATTACACCTACTCATCTCTCACACACCCACCAGATTAAGGAAATGGTTGACCAGTATGGAAGGAACAAATTTATCAACAGGGTAAAAGAGGTGGTCCAGATGTTCAAGAAGACAAAACAGAAACTGGCATATGAGAATGGTACTGCCTTTTCACTTAATAATAAACAGATTGCTACCGATCACATAAATGGAGGGGGAATGATTTCTAATGAGGATAGACATAAAGGAAGCTTTTTTAGAATGTATACTAGCCCCAACCACAGACATCCAACAGGTTGCACAATTTGGACCAAATACACATCAGCAACCACTTACAGGCCCCTTTCTTATCTCAACTAACTTTGACTACCATGTGTCTACTGTAGTAAGGAAGGTTAACACACTTGATTAGCAAAGGCATTGTCTCTAGAGCAAATCAAGTTATAACCCCTCTATACTCATCAATAGCAGGCCCATAATTAAGTATAACACCCCTTTTAGCATGTACTGTACAAAGCACCTGCAACAACTGGAGAGACCTTAGAGGTTTCTAACTAAGAAGATCAAGGGACTCCAGCACATGCCTTACACAAACAAAATCAGTATCATATAGACTTCTTAGGGGAAACTTATGCCTGGCTTACAGAGCAATCTCCGACCCCAAACCTAATGAATTTGCTGCACATTCGTAAATCAAATGGGAGTAGAGCCTCCCATTTAAGGGATCTGAGACTTGAATATGATGTGCTAGAGGTACAGATTTGTCACCCAGTGACTGATGCATCTTTGGAATACACTACCAGTTCATGTGATGCAGAGCACTTCTATGACACTGTTCAAAAGGAACCTGGATAACTGGATGGGGCACCATAAATTCTTACTGGGGATAGCACCCACAGCCCTCCTGGACATGGGCAGTCAATAATAAATACAATCCTGGGTATTGACTAGATTATCATGGTATTACATCGGGATGAAACAGCTAGGCTTGAAATGACCTCTGGGTCAATAACCTAGTAACCTCCTATGATCCTATGAGCCATTAATAAGGAAGAGCAGTCCTAATCTAATTATAATGTATGCCTATGTAAGAGAGCTCTGTGGTCTGTCAAATGTTTTACAGGATAGCTTTTTTCTCCTAATATAAAACAAACTATATAATTAGACCCTTAGATTTCTGTGCAAGCATTAAAGAGTGGGAAAAATTACACCTTTAGATTTCTGTGCATGTATTACAGAGTGGGGAATTCACTTTATGAGTATCAGATCACTAGAAGTAGTGACTAAAATAAAAGAGCTACTGTAAAAATTCATCCATGTTGCTGCCTTTTAGTTGTTTTTTTTTTGTTTGTTTTTTCTTGGTGCTTACCATCCAAAATCAGATACAAATGGTTCCAGTTGTATTATATTCCCCTTGCTGTCAGTGACTAAGTTCTTCACTTGTAGGTGTCCATCAGCACTCAGTTATGTTTTCCACATTTTATCTGCTATGTTACTAATAGTGGCCATGGCTGTCTGGAAGCCTGACAACGCAATAGGCACAGAGTCAGAAGCAGCTAGAATGTCTGATGATGAGGCTGAAGTCACATGGTTCTTCTTAGGTGAAATGGTAGTATGGAAGTAGGGTGTCATTTCATCTTTTTGCTTCCTGACCTTGAGGAAGAAAGTTGCTTCAGTGGCATGGGGTAAAAGCAAAAGTTGTTTTTGGATCCCAGATTTTTATACACTTTTTATGACTTTGTGGGCTGAAATTGAAGTCTTAACACAACAACTTTATACTAATCCAGAAAGCATATTTTCCTTAACTACAAGGCATTAACCATATCAATTCATTTAATTCTCTTGTTAAACTGGAATTAGGCTTACAGAAGTCTTTTACATATTTGCTCAAGTAATACAATAATGTGTTCATAGCAGATGTCAAAGGTCAGTTCCTTTAGCAATGAAGTTGTATATCTAACTACTGTTCCCAGGCAATATCTAATATAAATTCAATCACAGCACAGCTATACCTTGGCCTGTATCTGCTGCACTGTTGTTCCAACTGCAGAAAGTAACACGTATTATTAGGTTGTGGTTGTTTTTACACATTCAAATGCCATTACTTTTCAAATATACACTACTTAAAATGCTGTTGTATAATTTAAGCTGTGTGCTTTGACTTTGTCTTACTCATTCGCCAAGAAAGGTCTTTGCCTTAAGTGAACTACTCAGGTTACACAGACAAGTGACCATCAGAATGAATAACTGAATTCAAAGCTGCCACTTTCCCAGTGCAAATACCAAGATGTTTGCCATGCCACATAAATTAAGACAGTGCTTCATTTTTTGTTGGTTACTGTTTCAACTATGATACTAAAGACTAGAATGCCCCAGTTAATTTGCTAAAGGTCATGCAGTGTTCCAGTGATGGGGTGGGATTTGAACCTTAAATGTAATGTTGTGCAGTTCCAAGTTTTAACTTGAATGCCATACTGTCAGTCCAACATGTTGCAAACCTAGCTCAGAAAGCCATTCATCTCAATCTCTTTGCATAAGAAATCTGGACAAATCCAAAAATAGTTGGGGGGAGCAAACATTCAAAGTCAGAAACAGATTTTAATTATTAAGCTTATGAACTTAGAAATTGTCTAAAATAACAGGTTTTTCATTGGCATGCATTTTCTGAAGGACAGGAAGTCTGAAACTCAAATGCCTGTCATTTTGTATTGAAATCAATCCCCACTGGTTTGCCAGAACGCCCCAAATTTTATAAGGAACAGACCAAAAATATGAGACCAAAATATGGACATTCTGCAGAAATCTGAACAGCTGAGAGGTATGAAAGCTATTTTCCACAGGCTGGCATAGCACTGATATGAGTTCAGAGAAACTGCTGCATCGGGCCGATCATACAATAGAAGATGTCACAGAAGTACAGGAATAGGAGTGCCCAGCAGTTCTCCCAAGTGTAAAGGTTCTGCGATGCTTGTTTGTTGGTTACACTACCCCTGTTACAGTGGCTGCAATGAGCAGCAATTAGTTATATCTTCAGAGATTTCCTTTACAAGTTCTTACTTCCACAGTGCACATCTGAGAGTTGCTTGTCATCACACCAGAGACAGGATCATATTGACTAATAGGCTCACATCAGTATGGCTTATTCCTGTTTTTAATTAAAAGCTGTGAAAGTCAATTAATGTATTTACTTGTGGTAGTCATTGCATTTCACATCAAAGTTTGATTTATAAGCATGTGTGTACTACTTCTAAAACAAAAAAGTGTTTCACCTTTTAAATACCATTTTATTATGGACTGGTGACATTGTAGTCTAAAATGAACTGCGTACCAGAAACTCTTTAAATATGTTAGCTAAAAAGTCTGCTGTGTTTTTCATTTAATAGTTGTATTTTGCTACAGTTGTCCAGCCTACATTAACAAATGTAATAGTAGCAGTGTGATTGCATTAATAAATGTAACAGTAGTAGTGTGATAACAGCACTATAAAATGAATAATACTCTGAGCTACTCGAGTTGAAAGCAAGAAAATGGGTAGTAGTGGCTCTATGTTTATTTAATTTAATGTGATCAAAGCGCAGACATATGGCAGATGCACTCTGTTTATTTTTATTAATTCATGATGTGTGTGTGTGTGCGTGTGCGTGTGTGTGTGTGTGTGTGTGTGTGTGTGTGTGTGTGTGTGTGTGTGTGTGTGCGCGTGTATGTGTGCACATATGTATGCACACCTGCATATGTGTGTGTGTGTGTGTGCGCGCACGTGCACGCATGTGTGTGCACATATGTATGCACACATGCATATGTGTGTGTGTGTGTGTGTGTGTGTGTGTGTGTATATGTCTACAAATGCTTACATATAAGTGTGTGTGTGTGTGTGTGTGTGTGTGTGTGTGTGTATGTTTTTAATAGTTACTTCTATTTCGTGAGAAATTGGATTTTTTTTTTCTATTTTGTTGTGCTTTCATGACTGTTTTGTTTCTATATAATTTCTCTCAATACAAATCTATCTTTACCAACTACCTGCTTTTAATAAATAAATAATTAACAGGACCGAATATGATTTGCATAGATGATTTTAATCTTCCATATCAGAAAGTACAAGGATCAAAAAGGAGATTAAATGTGTCTTAACAAAACAAATTTTCGATAAGGGTGCTCTGTATTGAAATACCTCAAATTCAAGACCATCTTTGTAGAGGTGCATGATCTGATTTTTGTCAGATATTTGTTCTTGTTGTTCTAAGAGAGTTAAATATTACAGGGATATGGGTCTTTTCATTCATCTAAATGCAAGGTCACATCAAGAAATACTGCGTCACAAAGCTATGATTGATCTAGAGAACATTAGACTTGTTATTTATTCGATGTACCCTAGAAATCTAAAGAGAGTTGCTAATAGAACTAAAAAGATAATAAAATAAAATAAAGTATATGTACTAGGCACCACAAAGAAAGTGTCAGATTTAGAAGGAATACTGGAAGCATTTAAAATATATTGTCATAATATTTACTCGCAAAGTACTGACTTAGAACCGCACAATGTAATAAGTTCTTTTCTTAAGACAAACATTAAATCTATACTACAGGATCAACATATTAAGTTAATTGATAAACAAAGGACTATGACTGAACTTAAATCCCACATTAATAAGCTAAAGCTAAATAAAGCTCATGGTATAGATAACATTACTCCAGAGATGTTTAAACTCCTACCTAAGGAAGCTGCACTCTTGTTGTAAAGGTGTTCAATCTAGCAAGGAAGGCATAAACATACCTCCTTCTTGGAAGTATAGAGTAATTTCCCCTATTTTGAAATCTGAAAAAAAAAAGTGCTAATGAATGTTCCTCTTATAGGCCTATATATCTTTTGAATGTTGATTATAAATTGTTCATGTCAGTTCATGCACATAGAATTAAGCAGCTGCTTTCTTCATTAGTAGATGAGGATCAAACAGGCTTCATAAAGGGCAGAAACACTTATGATAACATTAAAAGAATACTTTCTTTGATTGACTATATAAATCTTACAAATAGAAATATGATCCTAGTGAGACTAGATATAAACAATGCTTTTCATTTGGTTAATTGGAATTATCTAATCGCAGAGATAGAAAATTATGGATTCTCAGATAAGTTTACTCAATTATTAAAATCATGTTATGAGAAATCTTTAGCCTATATTAAGATTGGGTCATGCTCCACTTCTATAACAGTTACTAAGGGCACAAATAAAGGATGCCCTTTATCTCCTTTATTGTTTGCTTTACTTATAGAGCCCTTTACATGCTATATTAGAATGAGTACAAACATTAAAGGTACATTGGTTGGGAATAATCTAAAAATGAAAGTTCAACTCTTTGCTGATGACATTTTGTTAACTTGAAGTGACAATGTTAATTCATTATCTTCTTTGCTGAAATGAATTGATTACTTTCAGTCTATTTCTGGTCTAAAATATATTGAAAATAAAACAAAATTACATTAGGGGTCATATTAACTAAGGATTTAAATGAGGCATTAACTGCTAATTCTAATAATATTTTAAACCATATAAAAAGCCTCATACAAAAATGGAGCAAATTCTTTTTTTACAATGGAGGATGGATTATAGATACCATGATTATTTTTCCAACACTATTGTATTTTATACATGCATTCTGTATCCCACCCTCTAACAATATATAAAAGCTTAACAAATTAATGTTAACATTTTTTATGGTTTAATAGTAGACCCAGAATAGCTATTAAACATCACTTGATTGATTGGGAAGCCGGGGGGGGGGGGGCATAAATCTTTCTGATATAGAAGTTAATGCATTATCATATTTTGTAAAAAACTTTATCTTTGTGCCTAAACACTTCTTATTCAGCTAAATGGAAACAAATACATGAAATCATGTGGTTAGAATCAGGTCAGTCAATATCATTGCAATACACACAGTTGGTATTTTATCATCTCAGAATGGCGAGAGAATATACAGTCTTTGGTAAAAAGAAATATATAAGTTCTAAATTTATAACTAATGCATTAAAATTTTACAATACTTATCTAAACAAGAATCCAGATATCAAGACTTGGATATTTTTGATATACCCCATTGCCTGTACCCAGGATTATATGAATACTTTTGATGTGGCCACAATCAAAATTCTTAAAGAAAAGGAGCTAAGTTACTGGCATCAACTGCTACACACTCACAGTGGAACAAATTAAAAATAAATACGGTCTTGACAGGAGTATGTGGCTAGCAATACAACATCTAAGGCAATATATAATAAATAGATTTGAGTTAATGAGTCTATTAGACAATATGTCCCTAAATTTGTTGAATATCTCATTTACTTAACAAAACATACTGCCCAAGGAAAGGTTATTTATCAAAAATGTATAAAATAATTAAAAGCACTAAAATATATTCTAAAGAAAATTTGGGGGATTATTATAAAATAATTAACATTCAAAGCACCGGATGATAATGTGAAAAGACTAATACTTACTTCTCCTAAATGTACTTCCCTGTCAATTCAGTAGAAATTATTTGCCTGGAAATTTGTTCATGGGTGTTTTCTGACACCACATAAATTAGAATTAATATATAAACAAGAAATTGTTTGTTGGAGATGTAAAGCAAAATTGAAGACAGACTGGCAACACATGTTTTTTGATTGTCAGCTACTTAAATAATTTTGGGATAAGGTAAACCATTTTTACAGTTTTTAATGACAAGTTTCAGTAATCTAAATCTTTAATTTTGTTTAATGCTTCCATTCTGCAATGTGTCTCCAGAGCAAAGATTTCACTTTTATGGATCCTTTTAGCCATTACATGAAAGAAAATCACAGCAAACTGGAAGAGTGAAACATCTCCAACTTTTAAAGATTTTAGAAGTATTGTGTTATCTGTATCTCGGATGGAATTATCAACTATTAGGAAAAGAACTGCGAATATCCCTTCTTATTACAATTCCTGGCAAAAAGTGGTGGAATTACTGGAGAAAGGTGACTGATATATCTTATGATAACATACTATACTTCAAAGACTTTTTTTGCTCATATGAATTTAGGCACCCATGTAAATAGTTTGGTTGATTTATTATGAATTTTTATATTGTTATATGTGTTGTTAATCAATAATGTACATTTAGTTTGCTAAGATACTATAAATCATATTTTTGTTTTATAAAATTCAATAAAAAATTAAAAAAAGACATGCTCTTACTTTTACTATAATTCAAATATTTTGGTAAAATTGTTCACTTGCATAGCATGTGTAACATCCCACCACTGCCAGCTAATATGTGACGTGGATATCCCACCTCTGGGCCAGTAAACAAAGAGCCTCAGTTCTCACCATTGGCACCTGTGGGGGGACATGAACTGGGAGGATAACAGGTACATGCACAGTATTTCCAGATACAGCTCTCTGCATCAAGTGCAATTTCCCTTAAGAGCACACAGGGACTGCAGTCAGTCTGGAGCTGCTTCCTCTACCTTTCTGCAGGTCCCCAGTAAGATTCCTCACTGGCACAGCTATAAAGATGAGTCCTTAGCCAGGGTTCCAAGACACGTCCTCCAACACTCTTTATCTCCAACCAGTGCTTCGTATCCCTGCCGAAGTAGCTGACACACACACGCACACTCTTTGAGATTTGATTTGCACACACACACACACACACACACACACACACACACACACACACACACCTGGGAGAGTCTAGCATAGGTTTACTAGCTATGCCCCCTCTTGCCAGACTATAAGGTAGTTATCACTGCCACCAGAACTCCTTGATAGCTACTTTAAGGTCCTTAACAAAGGGTGTCCAATCTTACTGTGTAATATTAATAGTAATACAAATGGTAGTTTGACCAAGAGCAAGGCTGTTTGGAGTGGCCCACACAGTGTCACTAAATAAATATGCAAGTACTCTCAAAACTTAAATATCTCTACAAAGATAAGCCACAATGAGACGTTTAAATATATTTAATAATAAATAATAAAAGAACAAGACAATACTAAATATAAATTCATAGTGACATCAGAGTTCAGAATCACATGAAATATTTAAAACAGCATTGCAGGACAGGCTCAGACAAATAAAGAAAATATCTAAAGTAAGTTTCACTATATTCCTGACTGAATCTAAGAAAATTACACTATTCCCTAGTAACTTACTTAATAAATCAAGGCAAATGGTGTGGTGAGTGGTTCTTGTTGTCAGGTCCAAGACAGAATACAGAATGCTCTGACACAATGAGAGACTTCTCAAAATAATATCTAAAATATCACTGCTGGGATAGCTTGCAGTATGGCATCATTTCTGGTCATCTGACTTCAAGTTCTCAGGCAAAACCCCATTGCTGGCAGCTGGCAGTATTTAGTACCTTCCCATAAAAATAAACACCCAAGGGCTTTTGCTCAGATTTTTGGCAGGTGCTGGAAGTCATAAAACAAATGCACCCTCCATGCTTTCAGAGTAGTGATTAGTTTACCCCAAAGAGAATACAGAAAGCTTCCTAGTACAGACTTTGTGTCTCTTGCTGCCTTGAAACCTGTGAGATAGCCTCTTCGTGGCCTAGCTATAAAGTGGTTTCATTTCAAATATTTTTTTTAAAGTTTGCTGGACTGAGGTTAACCCTCCAGTTTCCTCTGTTAAAACATATTAATTTAAACAGTTTCAATATTAATTTAAACAGTTTCAATAGTGAACGCACATTTCTGTACTCTGCAGTAGGCACACTATGGTTACATTTCAAGCACAACACTTTACAAAAACCCTTTCAACACATACGTGTACAAAGCAGTTTGATATACACATGACATATAATTCTAATACATTTGTAACATATGCATCTTGTATAAATAATTTCGATATTTGCCAATGACATATAATTATTTACAAAATTCCAGCTAGCTGTGCTGGCAGTACCTCCTTTCATCACAGCATGCATTAGTTTACCAGACAGATAACATCTGCATATTCATTTGTCAGTTGGGTCAACTCACTAAACTCCAGTGTCGTTTTTCAGGGGCAGTGGTAGAACTCTGTCTGGTTGAATTCCAAAGGCAGCAAGCAAACAGAAACTTATGGATTACATTGTTATTGTTGCTGATTATTTGTCTTTTTTCATCTAATCTGCTAAGTGTCCAGACCATAAGTCTTTTTCAAATATCTGATATAGTTTTAGAACAGGCCTATGCTGTTTGCTAGATGGAAATTTGCAATGTAAAATGGACTGCATGAAGCTGGAGTCATTTTTCCTAACATTTAATGTAACCCACAATCCATATAGATTAATTGAGCATTGTATTGTACTAGGTACAAAACATATGTACTGAAGAACCAGCAGATTTCACAAATTTACAAATGTTTTTTTTTTTTTCAAAGCATTCTTCAAAGAAAGGCTTTGCAAGTACTGATAACACTAAAAAAGGAAGGCAAGTGAACACAGCTGATGTCATTCTTTTACAGAACTATTCAAACAGTCGTTCTAAAACTCAGCAACTTGATAGTAGTTTATCCGGTCAATTTATGGATAATTAAAATACCCCATAAACATTGCATTTCATTGAGTTTTACATCCTAGACTTTATTTAGGAAATCCTCCAAATTTGTAGGAGATATAAAATGGTATGCAGTACATTCCCCAAATATTATATTCAGTATCAGTGACATTAATTATTGTATGAGTAATTTTAAGTCCTGAGCTGATTTCACAGCTTATGGCTTTTATGTGTCCTTTTACAAAGATTAAGACACCACTGCATATCCCATGGGATCTCTAATAATAAAGGAGACATGCGATGGAATTTATTTTGTGGCTGCATGTGATTGATTTATTGGGTTATGGCATCAGTTATGACATAATAAAGTTCAAGGAAAGTGCATACATACTGGTGCAGGTTTGTATTACAGAAACTTGTGCATAGATACCGTGAAATGGTATAATAAATAATAAAACTTGTGTTTGTTGAAGGAAGATTTACTCTGGTCAGTAGGAGTTATGTACATGTATGAGATTCTGGCTTTGTTGAGCATAGCTATGGCTTCCTGAGTTACAAGTGAGGCTTTTCTAGGTGCAGTCTTCAGAACTTCTTGATTCCCAGTAGAGATCAGAGGCAGAATGTGTACACCTCAGACATGTAGGATAAAGACTACCTGCTGCAGGATAACAACTGAAAAGGTACAGTTTTGCATGACAGATTATTTATACAGAAGTGTAACAATGCTTAAGAGTGACTCCACTGCACCACATTCCAATTAGCCCTACACAGTCATATGCTATATGCAGACTCACCCTGCTTAGAAGTCACTAGCTGCCCTCCTGAGAGTGTTATATATAACCCCCATCCCCACCATAGATGTTCAGGATCTTGCAACTGGTCGTCCACTTATATATTTATAAAGTACATTGGAAATGAGATGGAAGCAAACTATTCCTCTGCAATCAGTACACAGCTCAGCATCTAGTTACCATGTTAATATTCAAGTCTTGTAACTGTGAATCTTGGAAAAGTGAAGCAGAATGTGCAAAACTGGAGGATTTGTGTACTAAGTCCAAGACTGCTGTGTCTTGGAGTATTTCCCTTTATCCAAAGCATAGCAGTCCTAGTGTTTAGTATATATATAAGACGTAAGGTATGGAGGTTCAGTCCCACCATTAGTTTGTATGGGAGGAGTTTCCTCCCTGCATAACTCTCACCCTTTTACCCCTAGAATTAGGAACAAAGCAAAAATAATTGGGGAAAGAGTGCTCAAATCAGATCTACTTTTCAAATACTGAGACTAGTTTACTCAGATCATTGACAGAAAAAAAAGCTGTTGAATGAATGAATGTGCTTTCTAATATAAAAAGGTTCTATAACTATAAAGATTATCAGTATCTACTAAAGATTATCAGTGTTTGCTGATTGTAGTCCACCACAGTTTCTGAAAAAAATCCAATTTTAGAAGAGGCAGAACAAAATTTTTTGCCAAAATTAGAACCAGCCCTAAAATTAGGGACAGCTATAAGGCATGCCCCCTAACAAAACAACTATTTAAAAGGATAACAGCAATGTTTGACATTTGTTGCTCTCCTTTTAATTCACTTTTTTTTCATATTTCTGTGACTCTGAATTATGGGTGTCAAATTTTCAATAAGGAGCCTCGGCATTCATACTACTGTACAAGATGACATTCAAAAATGAGAAAGGACTTAGCAATTTTGCAAGAATGGTTAAGTATGGCATAAGGTAGCATATTATAAAAATGTTAACTGTGGGAAAAGTAGGCAGTGAACCTGAAGTTATTAATGGCATAATATGTGAAAAGGCCTAGAGATAACCCTGCCTTATGGCCTAAAAATACGGAACCAGTGTGAAAGACAGAGACATGGGTTGCACAAAAAGTCTTACCAGTAGAATACAAGTAGTTTTTTTTTTTTTTTTTTGCATTTCATTTGCATTCAGTTAATGAGATCACATGTAGAATATCATACAGTTCTAAAGACTCTGCAAAAACATAGGCAGGATGAGGACTATCAAGGGCAGGGTAGCTAAAATAAAATAAAACCCTTCTGAAAAACAGATGTACAAAAACAAGTTAGCTGAATTTGAAGATAAACTGGTGAAAGCTTATGGTCAGTGTGATGGAACCTCGTATTCACATACAGTTGTGGATACACTGAACAATTTCCTGATGAACTAGTGGGTTCTGAAATTATATGAAAGTTCAAGCATGTGTAGAACAGATACAAAGAGATTCTAGTATGATATAAGAAATGCATCTTGTAGTTACTTATAATCAACAGCTTATTAAAATACTATTTAGGCCAAACTGGACTTACTGGCATTAGTGTCTAAAAGTCTGACTTAAATGGATATGTTCAGAGTGACAAGTGCAGATACACTGACCGTATGTTGTATATTTAAAAAATAAAATTTACATCTGTCACTACCTACAATGGAATTCTGCAAGTGTCCATAACCAGTTGTGTAAATTATAACAGACATGAGACCAAAGGTGCAAAGTTAGAATGGGGCCCGCAGAAAGCTAAAAAGACTAGAACACGAACATCACAAGTGATGGCATTGGCATGTTGGTGGCAACAGCTGGGAAGTATTCAAAACTCCTGCTCAGCACTTTGCAGAAATGGCAAGCAACACATTACAAAGCTCTGTGCATTATCAATTCAAGGTGGAGCTGTACACAGTAAATCTGTACCTGCCAATATGGCACCTTTATTTACATGACAGTCACAGGCTGAGATGTTAATGACCTTGATTTTGAATAGGATGCTCATTAGTTCATGTCTGTATGCTGCAGCCTAATGTTATTTCCACCTGTCTGTTGCGAAAATGAACAAACACAGATGAAATAGTAAGTGAATGCCATAGAAGTCTCGCCCAGATACATCACTTATGCCAGCCCATGCTGAGTGTGGCACTGTTGTGGGCCATCTATGATGGTTCATCTTGCATTATAAAATGCATACTGCACGCCATGTCAGTTAGTCCATAAGTCTAAAGTGTCTCAGGCAGTGAATCAAAATTCCACAAATTACTATCTGAATGCTTGTTTTATCACCAAAGTTTACTGATAGTGGCTAGCATTCAAAGACATATCACTTCATGTATATGAACAGTATTCCATGAAAGGCCCTCATTATTTACCTGTAAGATCCATAACCATCAGACTTGAAGGACTTTCACAATGGTATGTCTGAGAGAAACAAACATACAAGTATTGCAGTGCTATGTGGCAAGCAGTCTGAATATTTTCAGTGATACGATTTGCTGACATCTCTAGCACAGAAGGTGACAAACTGCTGGTATGGCATTACATCAGAGACAGAGTGGTGTACCAACCAGCCAGTTGTCACATATTTAGCAGTCCAGTGCTACAATATCTCAAAGGTGACAGACAGAACTGCCCCATCCTCCCCCTTCAACAAATATTGAGCTAACAAACATGCATGCAGCACACAGTTATTTTGTTACAGTGTTCACAAGACAGCATTGGAATCAGTCCTTCAGTAATAATTGTGTCTCAGACAGTACTCTAAAACAATCAGAAGGAAGTCATTGTAATGATGCAGATGAAAATGTTATCTGCATTGCCAGTAACACAAGTTTAGGAATGGACTTGTTCAGTTCACAGCGCCAACTAGCAGCAATAGGATAAAGCAGCTAGCTGGTGGCCTGTGGGATCTTGCAGGTAGAAATATCAAGGGGAGTGGCAAAACATCTGACATAATTTCCCTTTACTCCTTATCTTGTGTGGCTATGGGAGTAGCTTCCACTCCTACTTAAGCTAACATTGTTTCGGTAGCATGAGGGAAAGAGTTTACATTTGGGTCAATGTTAATCAAAAATCTTTACTGTTATAATCGATTTTTGGATGACATTTTATAGTTTGGAAAAGTGAGCAGTCTGAGTTTGAAGA